>NW_020884880.1:12136769-12138047 GCF_003945725.1 Corapipo altera
TGTGAAGAAAATTAACTCTACCACAGCCAAAACCAGCACAGTTTATCACACCACACCAGGAATACTGTGCTGAGTTTTGGTCCCCGCCACGAAAGAAAAGATGTGGACAGACTGGAGAGGGTCCAGAGAAAGGCCACAAAGATGATCAAAGGATGGAACTGCTTGCCATATGAGGAAAGGCTGAGAGAACTGTTTCAAGTTTGTTCAGCCTTGAGAAAGGAGATCTAAGGGAGACCTTACTACCATGTTCCAGTATTTAAAGGGTGGCTTTAAATGGACACTCCCTTTTTAAAAGGAGTCACATGGAAAAGACAAGGGATAATGGGTACAAGCTACTCCTGAGGAGATTCCTATTCGACACAGCAGGAAGATTTTTCACAATGAGACCAATCAGTCACGATGATAATCAGTCACTCATTTTTTATGAGAACAATCTCCCCAGGGAGGTGGTGGATTCCCCCTTGTTGGATACTTTTAAGATTCAGCTGGACAGGATGCTGGGCCAGCTTGTCTAGATCATGGTTTTATCATGAAAGGTTGGGCCAGGCAATCCTTGGTTTCTTTCCCACCTGGTAGTCTATGATTCCATGATTCTTTTATTTGTGCTTTCATTCTTCCCCTCTCTGTTCAACCTTGAATGTAGGAAGACACTTTGGTCTCATGGGATGTGCAGTTGCACCCCAGCTGAGCAATATCTGAAGAGAGTATGCACTGAAGGCATGGAAGCCCCTGGCAGCTGAGGGAGATGATGGTCAGGCTGGTGAAGGAGTGTGCTGCCTCAGGATTAAACAGCAGCTGGAGGCAGCAGTAGCTCTGGCACAGTCTGCCAGCATTCATATACTTACCACAAAGCTTCCAAGCCTCCTCCGCTACCAGGCCTGTCTCCTATCCTTCTGGCTGTGGTGCATCCCCAAGGCTGCTATATGATTAACAGTTTTCTGTGGAACATTCACCAGATTTGAAGGGATACATGGAAAGATGTGCCCATGGCAACCTGGCCAGGATACCTACAGTCTAGGCTCTCCACAAGATGACTGCAGAGGGACTGTAGAGCTTCTCTTTGTCCCCTGCCAGGTGAGCATGGCAGTCCTCAGATGCAGTGGGGCTGTCATGAAGCTGCCTCATATGTGATCCAGGATTAATGCACACTTAAGGCATTGCAAGGGATATTTTCCTATCAGGTGGGCTTAAGTACCACTTTTAAAGCTACCATAACTGTGAGTGGCATAGAGAGATTAGAGAGATACAAAAATCTTCAGACTATTATTATTATTATTA
>NW_020884880.1:12138057-12185557 GCF_003945725.1 Corapipo altera
TATTATTATTATTATTATTATTATTATTATTATTATTATTATTATTATTGCTGAGAGCAGTTGTCCAAGTTTCAAGAGGCAAGGCTCATGAAATTTATAGCTATATTAATAATCTTTATCATATCCTTTGCATGTTTCTTTAAAACCTATGAGATCATCTGCTGCCTGTTAATGGAAAGCAGTTTATTTTGAAGGAGGAAGAACTGACAGATTTTTGTTCCCATGAACTGTATAAGAAATCTAACAAACCAAATGCAGATGGATCAATACAGGCTGTTCTATATTTATCACCCACTGTCTTCCTCACTTTATTTTTATGGCTATTAAAGATGCTATCATCGATATACCATTTTTGACTGTCTCTATATAATGTATACACTGGATAATGCTACCATTGTTGTTCATGTAAAATGCTGGGGTATTGAATGACCTAGGAAAGCAGTATAGCCTGTCTTTCATTTCTGCTGCACTAGGTTTAGCTAGGGCTAGATCTCCAGTGAGTAACATTTCTGTTCCACTCCAGGAGGTGTGAGGGAAGTTTGATCTTTGCTCTGAGTATTTCTGCGCTTTCAAGTGTGCTTGAGTTTTCTCTTAGATGGGACTTAGGCTGGGGAGTTCTTGGGCTCTATGCTTCATTAAAGTCACTCCCTTTGGGCTTGTGATCACCAAGAATTGCAGCAGTGCTTGACTGCAGCCCTTTGATGATATGATTTCAATTAAAACTCACTACTTGCTAGAGGTGAGGGGGAGTCACGCTCCAAACCGTGACATTTCGTCATAAGTAAGCAACTGATGGGACATGAGTGAATCTGAAGCTTGATATGGCTTATCCATGCCTGCACTGACTGACAGCATTGTGTCGGCTAATTTGACTGTCGTCGAGAGAATTTAACCTGCTTGTGGAAGCATGGGTATCAGAAATTAAGGCGTCTATGCTGCAGTTCTGATTGCAACTGCTGGACAACACAGTCACCCACAAACTAGTTTTAAATGATCCACCCCAAGACTGGTAGCAGTCTAGAAGTGGGAAACCAAACTCAGCAATGACTAGTCATCCCACCGCTTAGGGAGATTTACAGCCTGCCATGTACTTTCAGTTTAGGATCTGAAATAGGACATGGAAAGCTTGATTTTCCAAGTAAGTTGGCTCAGCTCCTCTTAAAAGAAAAGCAAAGCAAAGCAAAGAACAATGCCCTTACATTCATCAAAAGCAGCTTTAACTGTGCTTCTGCAGCAAGACTCACCTCAGATGTCAGAATGAGAATGTGATGTTCTTGTAGGTCTGGCATCAGCTAACTAGTGCCGTGTAGTAGGGAAATCTGGTCTATCTAGGTAGCTTGCAGCAATCCTTGCAAATTTAGTAAGAAGAAAATTTATCCCTTTTCTCAGCTAAATCTGGGGTAAGCAGGTAGAAATCCTGGGCTAAAGCCTTACAATAAAAGGAAACATTATTCTACTGTCTCAATCTGCTAAAAACAAATGGTGTGGCATTTAAATTGGAACATCTATCTCTAGCAACCCAGCACCTCTAATCAGCTTCTCACCTTTACATTTGAATGCAGTGAAGGCAGAGGTACTGCATTTACAATTATAGCAGATGACTTCATCCCTCTGAAATGACTTTAAAAGATTAGAATTCATAGATTATTTATTAACTCTTAGTGAATGTATTTCCAGAATGGGAACAACATATTGCATCAATGTCTAGTTCCACAGTTTAACTATTTTAATTAAGAGGTAAATGTATACTGCTGCAAGGAATTCAGCCCACATACCACTGTGTGAGGCTTCTCCCTGACTGTTTCCTTTTTAGTACAAAGCCTTTGCTCCTTTAAACTTGTGTTAATAACAGTGATCATAACACTGGAATCTTCCTGTGATAACTCATAAATAACAGCTCTAGCTAAAACAAGGCTGTTCAGCCAAGCTATCCAAAACAGGCAACCCAACAGTTTAATTGACCCATTTTGATTGTGAGCATCTGATTCACAGGTTGGCAGGGAGATTTGTGATAGAGTGGCACTGGCAGCTTAACCCAAACACTCCTACCTAAATAACAAAAAAACATCTTGTCTAAGATCATGACAACTGCAGTATATCCAGAATTGTTTTCCTTCCTTCTTGGATTTTGTAGCAAATCTCTCCCCTACTCAAGCCTTCACTTGGTTCCTGGGTTGTAAAACAGTATTCCTTAGAAGTGGTAAAAAAAGAGGAGACAAACATAAACACTGTGTTCCAGACCTCCAAATCAGGTGCCAGTCCAGATGAAATATAAAGCTGTCCAGAGATAAGCAGAGTTTTCCAAGGGAGGCTGAGAGAGAACAAGACCCATCCGCTGCGAGTGGAATGCTGGCTCCTTCCAACAACACTAGGGAACAAGAAAGAGGTAAACACAGCCCTGGATGCCTGCAGTAGTTGACCAGGACTGACACACTGCTGAGCCACAGCCTGGACTCTTCTATGAGAAAAAGCAGAGATCAAAGTCAGGAGACAGAAAGAATCCACCGTGACTCACTTTGACAATGTGTTGACCCAACAAAAAAAGAAAACAATGTAATTTAGATGCTGTCAGGACAGAATGTCACCTTTAAAGAAATGGAGATCAAATTATCAAGATATCATTTGAGAAACCTGGTATGGAATAATTCACAGATGCAGTGAAGAATTAATACCTTTCAAAGCCATATAAACATATTTTTCCTTTTATCTTTAGTACTTATAATTTTCAGCTAGGTTAAATGCATCAAGCCTAATCACTGAGCACTTAAGAACACACTATATAATGCTTGGTGTAAAGTGTTATTACATGCTAAGATGCTAAGGACTAGTTTCACCTCCATGTTCTGATTCATTAAACAACTGCACTTCTATGGTGCCATCCTTGAATGATAAGGCATATCTGCAAAATGCAGCAAGAACTTGCAGGATTACACCTATGTGATTAGGATAATTTGAAAGGCACAAGAGCCAAGAACCAGAAAAAAGGCCCATCAAGTTATATCAGTCTATTACAACAGAACATGATCTGTTAAATAACTGAGTTGCTTTTTTAAATTCTTACACTTCACTTTTATAGTGGTGAACTCAGAAGCCAAGCAGTTACCAGGAATCACCAAGGTGGTCCAAATAAGAACTGTCTTAAAGCCTCTTTGAATGGAGCATGACACTTGGGTTCCCAAAATACATTCATCATTTTATATTAAGAAGAAAGTAACTTTTGGAAAGGTGCTTTCACAATTCACTGAAAAATTTTAAATGGAAGACCTTGTTACAGAAATTTTCACCACCCTAAATTTTCTTCTTTGTTTTTGGACAAATATGTTTTGTACATTTGGACAATGGTTAGGACAAGCAAACAAACTCGTGCATAGTTATTAAACCAAGTGGTGAACAGCCCCATGGCTAATCCTTTGCTGGTTTCTACAAATAAGGGTAATTGCAATCTGAAAAATTACAGTTAATTACAGTTAAGAAAGGCAACTGTGGAACCTGGTTCTGCCTAGTTTAAACCCCCATCTTTCCTCTGGGCCAAATCCCAAGATCCTTTTATACAGTATTTTGTTTCCTCAGACTTCTTTTATGTTCTAGCTTAAATTCAGTGCATACACCATAACAGCTGCTGAGGTGTAGTTACGGCACATACTCGGAAAGGAACTCTGAGCTAGCAGTAATTTAAATGTTTTATTAACTAGATAATCAGGACACTTGGGCAAGGTTTTTTTTTCCAAGGAAGGATTCTTCACCTGGATATGTGCCACTGTTAAACCCAGAAACTTCTTGTGGAAATATATGTCCTTCCTGAGTCCAGGAGGAAAACTTCTGCCTCAAAGTAGACAGCAAGGCACACTCTCTTCCCACCAGAACTCCAGGCTGAGCAGGCTTTTGCAGCTGCATGTTTTGCCTTCAAATAGAGGATCTTCCCACCAGTCCCTTCCAAGGTGGACTTGTGTCCTCTTCTCATGCCCTTGTACACATGGAAGAAATAGTCAATTTACTGGTAGAGCTGCTCTGGCTCAGTGACCATTACATGAACCTACAAATGCAACGCTTGGCAAGTGGGTTCCAGTCCGAACTGGGTACTTCAGGGATGTGAACGCAAATCTCTAATGGTCCAGATGCCAGCACTGGACTTCTGGCTACCGGGGCATGCCCTGTTTTGGGACACCATACCAACTTCCTCCCCTTTCTAGCAACCAGGAAAGGGCCAGGCTCTTCTGCACACCCAGTCCCAAGTTTTTCTCCTTCCAAATTCAGAGCTAAAGCCCAGGCTACAGCATTCTTATTCCTGCTAAGACAACAGCAGATTAAATAGGATGAACTGATCGACTGTACTTCTTGTAAAGTTATCCCCAGAGATAAATGTACAATGTTGTTATGGAGGCTGTGGTGGTGTCTGCAGCGTAACTAAGGCTGACAGACTGCTTGCATGTGGGTGGCTGTCTTCTTTCCAGCTGTGACCAGCTGAATTATATCACCTGTCCCACTTGATATATTAGGATATGCCCAAACTCAAGATGCATGTTGCTGCAATAGGGAAATTAATGTCCACCACTGGAGGCAATTAATAATGATTAGGAGCAAAACAGCAGGGTTAAATCTGTGCATTTAACAAAGTGTTCATACAGCTTTTTATACTATACTTCAACCACCGTGTTCTCTCAAATTTCTGCTCCTCTTTGGGGGGGGCTAGGACAACCTTATCTTAATTAATGTGTAAACTTAGTTGAAATGTCAAAGTTGTTTCAATAAGACATGTTTATTCATTACTTAATTCCAGCTTCCGACCCCATAGAGGAAAGCATCAAACACACCCATGTGAAGGAGTCTATAGAGAAAAATGTTAGCTTTCACTTCTGTGTCCATTTTCATTCAGAAGAGCACAGCTCTAGGTATTCATGTTTGAAGTTGCTGCATCTCTTTGATTTCTGGACTCCTCAGCTACTGTACTAAAAAGTGGCAGCAAATTGACACATGGAAAATTCGCAATGCTCAGTTTAGAGCAACTCCTTAATTACTATAGAAAATGGTGAGTGACAGGTTATTAATTTCTCTTTGGTGGCCAAAATGTGATTTTAGATATGAATATTGGGCATCTAATAGGAACTGGATGCTCTTGCATATTTTAAAACTCCGGGATACAGGAAGCCTTGTGGTGGTCAGTGCTTTGTGAACTCCTGTAAGAAATCACATAGTATTGCCAACTCTAGGCATTCCAAAATTGATGAGATTTATAAACTCATAAGAATTTCCTTTTATGAACTTTTAATAATAGTGAAGTTCCTTAAAATTCATACATAGACATACATTCAACTCTTTTATCTGCCTTTTGATTTTTGATTGCCTTTTTGACAGTTTCCCGCCTTTTGAAACTGCAAGGACTTAAATCTTGGTGGGGCACACAGGGGAGAAGAGGGTAGGGAAGGAAGGGAGGAAGCTACAAGCTGAAGAAGACTGCAACACTTTAAGACAAACATGATGATTGTGATAAATTAAGGAGAGTCTGCAGTGCGGTGCATGACGGCAGGTAAAGTATTTCATGAACTTCAAAGCCTACCTCAAGTCAGCTTTATCTCTTTTTAGCATTAGGCAACAGTTTTCTTCAACACTGAGGGATAAAGATCATAAATGTCACCAAACCAATAAGCCACCATTGGCAGTCAGTGTGGGGATGGGCATGATTATGGGGAACCAAATGTAAAAAATATGCATAACTAGTTGCATTTATCTGTATCTTTCCAAGTTTCTTACATGACAACAAGGATTCTGGGACTCAATTTTCATGCCTGCGGATTATGGTTAGGCCGTTTGCAGTCTCCCTAAAAGTTTGTCTTTAGCCACATACTCTGTAAATTCAGGTTCAGTATAAATATTATGCAGAAATGCTCCTCAAATTAAAACTTTTCAAGTTCAGCACTGATATGCCTCACAAATCCTGCAAGTCCACCTGATGTACATGGTCCAAATTAGGTTCTGCATGTGAATGAAAATATAGAAATTCTTTTGTTACTAGTAGAAAAGGAGTCATACATTTGCTCATCTGGAATTGGAAGGAAAGGTTTTTACTAGAGTTAAAAGCGATGCACTATACCTTCAACTGCAGCCTAATTGTTGGTAGGAAAGCCCCTTTGTAACTGTAAGAAGCCAGAATTTAGGGGAGGTTGTGCATATTTTGCTATTTTTCATAGTGGATCAGCACTATGTTATTTAACTTGCATTCAGCCCTGAATACAGAATTGTCAGACTTCTTTACCTTGCCAGGAAAAATCTACTTATTCAGTGTTTATGATGATGAGTGAAAGAAGTCGTACAAAATACATTTCACTGAAAATAATAAAATAGTCAAGAGGGAGAGAGAGCCTGTCACATTACTTGAAACATATCCATTTATGGGATAGTAATACAAAAACTGAAGTAAAAATAGAAAAGGAGACCAATCGGCCATGCTGAATGAGCTAGGCAGAGACAGCAGAAGTGCTCAGCAGACACGACACTACTCTCATCAACTTGGCCCAGGAGAAGTATTTGCTATTAGATGTAGACTGTTGCATAAAACATGGTGGTAATGATTACTCTGAACTGGCTCCTTCTTGTGGAGAGGGAATGGCACTGACAAGACAAATGGGGCTATAAATATTATTTCAGGACCAAGAAGAGAGACCTTGAGGGATGAGATACTGACCGAAGACATTTCCTCTCCTGTGAGAGGGAGGATTGTCATGAAGGTTTCCACATTCAAATTGCTGTTGACTGCACAGAGAAGTGATGATCTTTAATGACAACAGTGATATTTATTGAAGAAGAAATCTACTCTGTACAGTGTGCCAGTTCTGAAGAAAGTAACTGATGACAGATAGGAGACAGAAAAAAAAATAAATTCAAGAAAAGAAAGACACCTTTCAACTGCATGAAAGGAATTCTTGGACTGCCTCAAGTATTCTACCTAATTATCTGTAAATCTAGGTTCCCTTGCTGACATACAGGGCAAACCAACCAAGAAAGTTGTATAAATCTTAACATGGTTATATGATAATAATAAAAAAATAATAGTGAATTTAAAACTTCTCATGGCCAATTGATCTCAAGATAGACCTACTTTTTGTATCAGCTATCACCATGAATCCATGGGTTATCTGTTTTGTCCCAAGAATTGTATTCTTCATTTGCTGAATTAGTCTTCAGTATACAAATGAGCGAATAGACATGTAGCTTTTCTATCTGAAAGTTAATTTTCTCTGCTATTATTATTTTGACTTAGGTGACTTTCAGCAATTATTTATGCAGGCCTGTCTCTGTAACCTAATCAGTTTCAACACATTTTTCTGCAGTACTCAACCTTGGGTGGCAGGAGAAAAGCTATTATTTCAGATGCTGCTTTATTGGACGACAATAACAAGCATATAGGGAATAATTGCTTAATCTTGTTGTTGGTTTTAAGATATGAACTGTAGCAGGCTGGGCTGGACCAAGGAAAGCAGCTGACATCTGTTCACAGGTCCTGGGGCTACATTTGCTTGATCTTTCTTTATCACAGTGCCTTGATCTAAGAACAAGAAGTGCTGTGTGCAGCTGGAGGATGGAAACACTGTGATGTTTTTTACTTTGTTCATTGATCTGAGCACTGCTGTACACGGATCTGAAGGGTTCCGGTGTGTTTCACAAATCCCACTGAAATCGACTCTCATTTATTCTGTTATTTCATTATTTACTGTTACCCTTTTTTTTCCCTGTGGGCCTGAACATGACACACAGGTTCACACTAGCATTTTTTAAACACTGTGCCTCTGTAGCTGGATTAATAAAGAGACGGTCAGCTAGTAGCCTGCTTTTAGATGATTTTTTTTTCCTAAAAATAAAGTTGTGCCAGATGTTTATTTATAAAGCTGGTAGAACAGACTGAGAGTAATTCCAGTTTCTGCGAGTGGAAATTGCAATGCATTATTACTGGGCACTAAATGTTCAGATGCTTTTCCGAGGTCCTTAAATCTATTTCATTTCCATGTTGACAGAGATATTAGACAGCTGTTGGAAAATCTGTCCCTTCTTTCAGTGCTACAACAAGAAAGCTTTCCATTTAACTGCCAGGGGTCAATAAAGCTCTTTAATGTACTAATCAGTGTTGAGTGAAGTGTAGGAAAGTATAAGAAAGAATTCTTTCACTTCAATTTTTGTGTGAAATTTTGTTGGCTTTTCCAGCCTACGAGTGTCATTCCTGACAGTGTTTGTGACGGACTGGAGGGTTGAATCAGGTTTTCTGATTGGTTGCCCCAAGGGCTGGGATGCAGCAGGCCTGTTGGTGGAAGATATAGCAAGGTCAGTGAGAGGTTTTACTTTCTGCAGGCTTTTCAGGATGGAGAGGGAAAGTGTCCTGACTTTGCCTAGGGGAAGGAAAAGGCTATTTGAGCTTTTCCTTCCCAGACATGCTTTGGGGACTGAGCAACTACAGTGAGGTATTTTTTCTCTAAGTGATTTGAGGTCTCATGTTTTTTCATAGTTTGAACAGCATCCTAGCAGAGATTGCCTTGTGGCCGTCTCCTCTCTCGCTTGCAATCAAGCAACATCGCTATGGAAACCACTTGCATGGAAGAATAACATTAGGGAAGGCACTCCGTGTTCTTAGCTTTCTTTAATGCAATACGTGTCTTAGTCTTTCCTCTCAAAAGTGGAATTAGTGTCTGGCTTTGCTTTTTATGGGAGCTCTTCCATCCCAGCTGTTTTGCTTCCCCAGTTCCCCAGGCCGTTCTTTCCCGACACCTGATTTTTCTTTCTCCTTGGTATGCTCTCTGAGAGCTTTTATCCTTGCTCCCTGGGCATTTTACGTTGCCAACCCTGCTCTCCCTAACTGCTCCTACTCCTCTCCTGCTTGCAAGCTGTTCTGACAGGCTCCAGGCACACCAATGGCTTTGCCCTTGATAAAAGCTGCTCTCCTCTCCTTTTCTTCTTCTTATGGCACAGAAGGATGAGCAAGTGGGGCATCTCAGTGATGTCCTCCCCTTTCTTCTAGTTGCCTCATCGAATTTCAAAGCTGTGTGAAGAAAACAGTGTCCAGGTGACTACCAGAGTAGCTGCAGAAAAGGACCTGGGTTCATCTGAGCTTTGAGGCCAGCTTACAGCAGGGAGCTGTGGCCAGGAGGCATTTACAGTTCCTGCCTCCCAGGGTATGGAGCTGTTGCAGGGAAGCATTCTTGCAGGTAGAGACCTGGCTGTCACAGGACATTGTAAAGATTGTTTCCTATGAGACACAGTTCTTGTATAACATTCAGTATGCCTGTACCTAAGAGGAGGGGATTTTCTCTCCCTTCATTTACCAGTTTATGCTTAAGTTTTTGGGGGGTTTTCACATTCCACATATCAGAGGTTCTTGAAAGTAGACTTTTTACACTGCTCAGTGGCTTTCTTCAGATATGGTAGTATATTGTGTGTCCTTTTTAAGTAGTTTAACACTGTAGCCCCCTCTCAATCCTGGGAAAAAAATGATAATTCAGAAATACATGCCTGAAAAAATATGTGGGTGGTGGTGACTACTGAGAAGTAGAGGACTGATCCATGATACAGATCCAAGCCTCCATAAAGCTCTATGTCCCTGGTTAGTTATTTGTAAAATATATACAGTACCCCTTTCTTAAGAAAGGAATAAGAAGGTATACAGCTCCAGTCTCCATGGATGCTGGGCTGTAGATCAGTGTAAAGTATTATTGTAACTACTGAAAGTTAAAAGCTGCCTTTTTTTTGGCAGGTGATTTTATGAGTTTGAACTTAACTTATAAAGGTATATTGTAATAATTTTACAATGGGGTACTTGGCCCTCAAAACAGTAGTTTAAACCAGTATGCAAAAAAGAAAGAAATATTTTCTGCTGCTGTAGGCAATGAGCACATGAGCACTCTGGCATGAGTGTAAATGCTTTGCAATTGTTTGCTATTAAGAGTTTAAAAATAGATTTTCCAATAGCTTTAAATACTTGGCTAAAACCTTATAATAGGTTGGGCAATCATTTTAGCTTTTATAACTTAATGTGAATTCAGACACATGGTTATGCTAAAATCTTTCCCACTTGCATACCTCTTACACAGATTACAAAGGGAACGTGTTATAGACAATAAAGTCGGGATGGGGGGAACTTATCATCCCTTTTCTTCAATGCCATTAAGCACAGAGACAGTGATGCTGGCCATTGCTTTGTGAAGGAAAAACAACAAGTTTACGATTCCTCATTTCCCATGGCAAACAGATTGCTTATTTTAATTTTGAAAATAAAACGATAGAGGCGATGTGGGTCTGTAAATAAGAGTGTGCATCTCAATTTTCTGCAAATGCTTAAGTGGTTTACATCTGTTTCCTCCCAGTTGTATTTCTCAAACATGAATTTCCATTTTAAAAAGAGTCATAAAATCACTACTGTTTCTCTGTGGATCTATTAGCAATAAAATAGCCTACAGAGGTTTGCACAGCCATGGAAAATGTACAGTGATAATAGGCTGTCCTGCTGTTACATGGCTTATGCAAACTTTACATTTATCACTGCAGAACCATCTATCCGCAGGGTTGGAGTACAGCAAACAACTGAATAAAAAAGACCAAAAGAACGAAGATGATACAGGAAGCTCTATATACACATCATTAATCAGACATGATGAATTCCCAAACTTGAATATATATTTTCTCAGAGCCAACCAAGAGAAAAAAAATGCTGATCACAACCTGAAATGTAAAACTTTACATAAAATTAATCTCCTGCAAACTGATACTGCACTAAAGGACAGAGAGACAAAGAAAAAGAGAGAGGTAGAAAACTTGTTTTCATAACTGCCTCTTAGCTTTCATTTGTAACACTCCTGCTATCCAAAGACTAGCATCTTATGGAAAAAAAAAATCTTGCAGGCTGTTACTGGAGTCACTCAGCAACTAGTGCAAGTCAAAGCATCAGGAGTGTGAGAAGGCAGGAATTGCAGCAAGGCTCAAGAGGATCTCTAAGCCATCCACCAGGATCAGACACACCACTTCCCATTAGTCAGCCGTGAAGCCAGTGCGGTTCTGGTTTCACATGTGCACTGGAACAGGGATTTACAGCCAGCTTAACTTCAACAGAAGGTGGCCCGTGGCCACCTAAGTTCAAGAAAAAGCTAGAACTGGCAACACCAGGGTTATTCTGGGGGTCTTCAGAGATTTGTCACTACAGAGCAGAAGCTCCAGACTCTTCTAATCCCTGCATGGCCCTGGGTGGGCTGGAGGGTTTCCCAAGGCAGCTGGGAGCACTCGGCAATCCCTGGCATCCTGACCACATTGTCCATTTGCTAGCTATGCCTCCTGCCAATGGTCATCAAGAAGGATCGCTGGGGAACCATTAAGCCCCCTCTTTTCCAATTCATGACTGTTTAGTGTCTTCCACAGGAACAGTGGGCTGCAGTTCCTACGGAAGAAGCACACATAGATTAATCTCTCAGCAGAAAGCCTCATTGGGCTGTTCCTTGTTTACCTCAGTCTAAAATAAATATTTATCAGGATGAAAGCGACTGGCTGCTCTTTATAGATGGCAGAAGGCGACAGTAATATTACTGGATGCTTATTAGCTAAAGGGTAATAGGAATCAGAGAAGAAAAAGGGGAAGAGGGGACAAATAAAAGGGGAAGAAATGCAGTTTTTAGAGGAGTCAGGAAGACTGGTGAGAAATAAAGCCTCTCCCCATTTGAATGGACTCCTGCCATTATTCGAGCTGCTAACTTCACAGCATGAAACCAGAAAAGCACCCAGTCTGGGCACACAACATTAATCTGGTTGCCTAAACAGAGTAAAAAGGTGAATGAAGAGAAATGATTCCTCAAGAGAAACACAAGATATATATGAGCTCAGAAAGAGCAATGACTTTTTGTACATCACCTTGGAGTCAAAAGTAAATTGTCAAAAGTTTCATTTTGGAGGTCTATGTGCTAGCTTTTGTATAAATGTATCATCTTTTTCTTTTATCAGGGATGTCACGGAAAGAATGACAGCAGCTTTTATTGCTTGTAAATGGCATACTGAAAATCATGAGACAGACTCATTGCTGGTGGAGTCACAGCTTCATGAAAGTACTGGTTTGGATTAGTTTGGCACTATGAGACCTTCTCAGTGTACTGGTGTTTTTGGCTGAATGTAAATATGGTTGGAAACTTCAGTTTTGTGAGCAGGATCTTGGCTGTTGACTGTTTGAGAAGGGGTGTGTAAGTATCAGTGATAATAAAATACTTCCATATTCCAACACCAGTGAAACATCCTCAATTGAAAAACTCCAGAACACGGGAAGAAGATACTTTTCTCTGCCCTTTCAGATGATACACCGGCATTTTTTGTGTGGCTTTAGATGTCTTGAAGGTTTCTTTCTTCAGTTAACTCTTCTGTTGGGGTCAATGCACAATGTGGTAGCTTCATTATTTCTGGATATAATTATTGCCCAGTGATTTTTAGAGGTAGAGTTATTGAGTGCTACAGTTTATATTCAACAGAAAGACTGACCACCACCTCTCTAAATCTACATAAAACCTCTACTTTTCTTCAACACTGTAAATCTCTTACTGGAACTCACATTTGACACTGCTCTAAGACTAACACTAACAATCCAGGAGAGCCTGGAGAAAGGCTGGATGTCAGGTCCTGCTCTTTCACTTTATGGGCAGATGCCATTAAATCCACAGAAGATTGTTTCCCTATCTTTCTTTTTGAAGCACAGGGACTTCTCCCTCGTTTCAGTATGCCAGGCAATTTTAGCTCTGTATGGACTACATGGATGGAAGATTGCTGGTGTGAGCACGGGCTGTTATGACAGTGCTATGGCAGTCCTGACAGTGGTACGTGCAGGAGATGACCTTCCTGTGCATGACTGGGAGGATATTTTCATCTGATAAAGAAGCTTTAACACTCAAAATTATTATATAAGAACTCTTTTCAAGATTGGCTGTGGCAAATGAATCCAAGAGGAGACAGGCTTTGTCTAGGTAGAACTAATTCTGTAACCTTATTATCCCATATATATACAGAATAGGGGTTCAAGCTATCAAGCCAGGCCAGATGTTTCTTATTCCTATACATACCACACACATCAGTGTGACTGCTTTCAGTCACAAAGAACAATCATGCCTCCAGTGGCTTTCCAGCTCAACCTTGTCATTCTTTTCACACGCACTATTCTTAGCTCTGGCTAGCTCAGAACCACAATTTTTTTGCTTTAGTATTTTATTCTTCTTTTATCATCCAGGTAGCCAGTGTTGTCTGGCCAGTTGCTCCTACAATTGCCACCAAAAAAAAAAAAAAAATTATTCTGAAAGACCTAAATAGAAAAGCAGCAACTGACATCCTGTGTCAAGAACAAAAATGGTTGCATGACATCTGTCAACAGAGCATTAACAAGTGTACAAGACAGTGTTGTTAGTTATTCAATACCCGGTAGTTTCCCATCCTGAACAAAGAGTAATGAGCAAGAGTTTAGCAAACACTTATGGAGCACAGGACTGCTTTTCAGGTGAAAAAACAGAGTTATGGTCTTGGGCAACAGGATTTTTACCACTGACTTGCTGAAGTTTCCATACTTGACTGTCATTAAGACTCATATACTTTGTTAATATGATTGTTACGGTCAAGTTGCAATTCAGCTTTCAGTAGTAATCTCTTTTTTGTCTAACAATCCTCAACAGCTTCAGCTGAGTGAAAGACTACACTCATCCCATTTCAAGCTTTTCTGTTTATGAGCAGATCTGCACAGCTCAGTCCAGGTGGGCAAAATGATTTGCAGCATGCCAGGGCTTGCTGATCTCTCGATGGGGAAGAAACCGTCTGCAGAAGGGTCCACAGGTGTCAGAGGCAGAAAGAAGGGAAGCAATCAGCTTTAGGAAAGCCTAGTTCATGACAACTGGCTTGATTTTCTTTGTAACTAGCCTGAAAAGATTATCCCACACTCCAAAGAAACAGAAAAAGTGCCAAAATAAAAGATAAATACCTACAGTCTGTTAAGAAGCATGATTTTTGGAAAGCAGAGGAGGTGTACCCACTGTCTGAGGCTGAGACCGCGGGCTGCAGAGTTGCCCAGGTGAAGAGGATCTCATCCAAAGAATGCCCTAATTGTTTTGTCTTGGCTGGAGCTGTGCTGCTGACTTTAGTCATCCCAAAACCTCTGTCAACCCTGACAGGGGCAGTTCTCCTCCTGAGCCCAGGTGACTGAGTAAAAACACCTGCCTGAGCTCTTAAGGTGGGTCTGGCTGCAGAAGATCCCATGGAGAGTCATCCTCCACCACAGTGGTGAGGAGGAGCCAGAGGGTGCACATTGCAGATGGAAGATCACCATTCAGAAACATGAGATATACAACAAGTGATCAGACCCTGAAATCAAACAATTTCCAAATAGAGTAATTTTTTTCTTGTTTTTAATTGTTCCAGCTTTCAGAATCATGGAGGGAAGGTTGAAAGCCTGACTTGTTGCTCAAATCTGCTGTTTAAGGCTATCTCATAGGAAACCTTTGGAAGGCCTGCAGAAGAGAGGAAAATCCCAGCTAAAGAGTTATTTTAAACAGTGAAAATATCTTACTGCTACTCAACCTAGTTAAAATCCCCTAACTCAATGAACTCCTGCAGCTCCTACTGCCAGCAGCTTCATAACGTCGTCACTGATATGAACCTTAGGACAACACTCTCTCTGTTGATGGCACTCCATAAATAATATTCCTACTCATTACTAAAACCTGAAAAAACTTCAAGGAGAGAAATGTCATGTGCCTGCATATAACAATATTACCCATCTGAAAGCTAATGCTCCTATTTTTTTTCTCAGACTGCACAGTATATCTAAAAGACCCAGTATATGCTGTAAGTGAGAAGACCTATAATTTTTTTTTCTCCAGGAATCTTCACAGTTTCTAGACTTATTGAATGCCATAGAGGGAAGGAACAAGTTTAAAAAACAATTAGTAGGACATGTGGTGCTCATTCTTGGCTGAAACTGCACATTCTCATCTGCCTGAAAATACTCCGCAGTCATTCATGAAAAATGTTTTTGGACTAATGAGCTATATTTGCATTCCCCTTAGAACAGATTCAGAATTTTTCATCTACACTGCACCATGAAAAATGAATGTTTTTCACAGAGGTAATTTGAACATAAACCACCGCATCAATGGGAAGACAACCTTTGCAGAAACTTTTTACTTAGCACATTCCATTTGTTTTCACTGGGGAAGGTCAAACTTATGTGAGAGATGTAAATTTCATGCACAAACCTAGGTGCTGATGAGATTTGTTTTTGTAGATAATCTGTAGTAGAGAAATTTTTCATAATGTCACCGCAAAATAAATTAAAATGTTCATCTTCATATGGCTGGTTCCATTGCATTAAAATAAATGTTGCAAGCTCATTTAATTAGTATAGTTAGGAATGTCTCTTCCCTGCTTCACTGACTCTCCAAATCACAAGTTAATTTGTCAAAATCAGACCATTGTTTTTCCTTCATTCTTCATTACTGAAAAGACAGTCCCATTTAAATAAATGTTTATGCTACAGAGAGCAGAGCAGTGAACAACCCCAAATATTTTTCTAAGCCCATGTTGGAAAAGTTTGGTCTGCAAAGAGCTAGAGCACTTGTGTGTGTGTGTGCATGTGTGTGTTGTTATTGGATATCTGACTAGCTGGAAAGGTACAAAATTGAGCAGTCTGCTGTAACTGATGATGTAGTGCACACCATCTCTCATGCCAGCGGCTACATGCACTTGGAAGCAGTTTTCTTCTATGTTTTCAAAGACAAATGATGACAAAAGATACAATCTCTATAAATTACCCTAATCAAATCATTCTCTTCAAGAACTCTTGGTTAATCAATTAGTCAGTGCTTGCAGTTCTTATGAATATCACTTCAGAGCCTCCCATAGCGTTGTTCTCTTCCAACAGCAAATATTTAGAGCATTTTATTAAAAAAAGAAAAAAAACAACAGAACCCAACAAATGAAAACAACAGCTCATATAGAAAATAGGCAGAGAGCTTCTGCAACCATACAGAGTCCATTAACATAAAGTGAACTTTACAGGTATAACTGAGGTGGCAGTTATCTGAATTTTGTTTGTTCGATCAGCTTTGTTATTATTTATACCAAGGTCTTTTTTGGAGGGTACCTACCACAAATTAGTGGAAAAGGCCAGTACACCATCATCTGAGCCCCATACTAATGCATTTATACACTCTGTGCCTCAGGCACTGCTTCTGTGGCATATACTGCAGTTCTTCTTTAGCCTTCTCCAAGAACCTTTCAACCTCCATCTTTTACATCTCAGCATTACATTCCTCCTGAGAGAATGCAAAACAATAGAAGACTCCTGTGATTTTCCTTATAAGGAGGGTTTTGGCTTTATCTTGCATTGGGTTTGGTTTTTTTCTGTTTTGGGGTGGGGATTTTTGCTGTTGATCTCTCTCCTCTAATTTCTCTGTGTGAGTTGTCTGGAAAAGGGTGAACAAGGGCATGAAAGAACATTCTCCCCACTTGGTTCCTTGGCTTGATAGTATTTTAAAATGTCATTCAAAATCTATATCAAACCTGAGGTTTATGATACTGTGAGGGAGAATGAACCCTATTTTCATTTTCAAGAGCTTCAAGATGAACCTTGTTTCATTAATAAATCATCTCATTAACAGGGAAATTTAATTGCAGCAATACTTCATGAATTCACAGTAAAAGCATGCTACATATTAATGGTTGGAATATTGACTTCCAGACATAGGAACTAATGTGAACTGTAAAAAATTGACATGTGCAACTGCTAAGAAAACACCTCCAAGATCATCAAAGTAGCTGAAAAGAGAATGATACCTTGAGATGACTTGTTCAGAGAAAGCCGGGACCTGAGTACATCTTTTAAGGAACGCTCGTGATGCCATTTTCTGACATGGCCTCTATTTCACCTTCCTATTTGCATTTATAGTGGACATAAGCACCCCAGAATAAGAAGAGCAGCCTTCATTAGGCAGCTTTGGGTAGCCCAGCTTTCTTCAGGCCACAGATCATGTCCCAAGGCTGTATTAGCTGTGTAGCAGGACAGCTTTGCCCTATATCTGAGAGGAGTTCTGTCATGCCTCAGGGCTGGGGCATCTCTCTTCCCATAATGGCCTTCCCTCTTTTGAGGTAGACTGGAGATCTCACTAAAAGCAGAATGGTCTCTGTAGCCAGTCTATCACTTCACTGAAGTGCTGTTCTGCTGGTTGTGTCCCTTTTGCACTAGCCCAACAGAAATCTCCATGTGAATCCAACAATCCAAGTGTCCCCTACGATCTCATATGCTCTCCAAGTAAGGGACTGTGAAGGAGGAAGAAAGAGCAATTCCAAACCTTACGGTGGGTTAGTGCCCATGAAATCCCTTGACTCTTGATTAGATAGAGGGGAAGACATACTTATCAACATCCCCAGATCCTCAACACCCATGGTATCTGGAGTAGGTGCCTTACATTTTCCCCCAGCCACGTGGAGAGTGAACATACACACTGAGGATGGTGAACCATTGACAGGAGGTACAGATGTGTCTTGGTATCCTCCCGCTCCACCATTAGTTGCCCAAGGAGAAATTGCTGAGGAGTGTCCAGGTGGAGGAGACAAAAGCCTCCATGCCCTCCTGGAACAAGCTGAAGGTCATTTCCAATTCCACCAGTTCTCTGGAGAAGAGGGTTACAGGATAATCTGAAATTACCTCCTTTTTCTCATTAGCCATCTGATACATGACTCCAGTACCAGTTCAGTGGCAGCATATGAGCCTAGGAAAATTAACTGTAAAATTAAAACACTGGTGGGTTTATTATTCTTCTACTGATTGTCTTGTACAGAAACTGTTTTGAAAGGTACTAACTGAACTTGAATTGTCCTCAGAAAGTCTGCTACAGTAGACTGCTGAAATCAGTAGGTTTCAATTGTATAAAAAGTTTCAGTCAAAGAAGACATACGAATCTGTACATACAAACAGCTATTACACAGGTTGAGTGCTCTCAGCTCATGCTATTACAGATATTTTTTTTTTAAGACTCTGGTGTTGAAAACAAGAGATTACACAGGAGTCAGTTTAAATCATTCAAAAAAACCCAAGTACCCAAACTAAAACTCTTCAGAAACAATCCTGCTGACTGCAGGATTGACTGCAGAGGAAAATATGAACTGAGTTCATCTTAAAATTCGAGAAATCAAAACCAAAGTTAAACACTTCATTTTTAGCAATCATATCTCTGAGACCTGTTTGTTTCAGGATTGAGGTTGTCTGATGGCTTGCTCTGAAACACACAGAACAGATGGTGGTTTGAAGCTGTGTGCAGAAAGGTCTGTTGCATGCACTTTCCGCTTCAGCTATGGATTCACACTCCAGGTCTGCTTTGAATCCCCCTCAGAAGTCACAAACAGGAAAATCTTTTGCTCCAGCCAGCCACTATCCCATTAAAAGGCAGCAGTCCTCTTCATGGCCAAGTATGCCGGGACCTCCCCGAAGCATGTGAGATTCAAGCTGTGGCAGTGATGTTGCCTTGCCTTTGTGCAACAAGAATCATGCCTGGAAAATGGGAGAGGCAAATTTCACCCACAGACTGGGTCTGTGAGACTGGACCTGAGACAACTTACAGTAATTTAAATAAAAGCTGGCTATGATAAGACTTTTCACAATGCAAGCAGCACTCTCATATGCTTGTATCCAAAGCCTCTTGTGCTTTTCCAGCCCCACTGAAGTTAAAGATGGCATTTGTTCAACAGAAAGAATGGAGGAAACATCTTCAATCAGGCAAACTAATCTGCTCCCCTCTTCTTCCTTTGGAAAGGAGCAAGCCAGAGAGCTTGATGTTGCTTCAGTAAATCAGATTATATCAGAAAATTCCAACAAGACCTTTCTGAAGAGCAAAAAAGTTCCATGACCCTGCTTTGTTGTCAGTGCCTCTAGGACTAAGCCATGCAAACAGATGCTGTATCACCATCCATGGACAGTGTAAGAGACGTGGTGGTCTCCTAAACAGACTTGTGCAATAAAAAATGACAGGAGAGAACACAGAGTATAACCCCATGCTGCAGAAAACCATCTTGTCTTTTAAGAGTCTCTATATGGCAATAGCTCTCTTCTCACTGTTATAAAAATTCTCAAAACAATCCAATAACAATTTATCATTGTCATAAATGCTGCAGATCAGAGAGGGGAAAGAAGAGGGTTTTTTCCAGGCTTTTTAAGGTTTTTGCTGAGGCATCAGCCATACTACTCCTTTACATAAAGGTGCCCCTGTCCCAAGGACTGATGGTAGCAGTTCTGGTCAGTGACTCACTCTCCCTCTCTCTCTCTCTCCTTTTCAATTGGCATCTGGAGATCACGGTCTTTGAATGTGTTCAAAGTGGAGAAATATACACCAGAATGGTGTGTAGTTCCCTGGCGTTCATGAAAAAATGTCTCTAGAGGATATTTGCAGAGTAATTTGTGTAGGGAGGACTGTGAATAGGTGTGATAAGACTACAGGTTAGGTCATACTAATATTTACACCAGGCATTTAGTATTTATATCAATCTCTATCAACATATGTTAACAAAGACGTCACAAAATTCTCCAAGCCTGACTCCGCTATTGTTCATCATGCAAGAAGTTGCTGCTGCCACTATATTCCCTTTTATTTGCTACTTGGGAGCCATCTCCTTTTGTTTGTGGGAAGCAGTGCTTGGTACCAAACACTGCCTCAAAAAGAAAGACAAAGCTGTACAAAAGGATCTTAGCAAACTGCTTCACCAAGCTTCCAGTAATAAATACATTTATTGGGTAGACAGTAAAAAGTACTGGAGAGTTAAAAATAAATTCTGAGTTATTTAAACTTAATTTATGACCAGGAAAATAATCCCTCTCTTCTACTATTAATGTTTTTTATCTGGGCCATCAAATGTCACACCCTACTGATTTTGGATGTAAGGTCACTGGAAACAACATATCAGTGGTGTCAGCAATACAAATCAACTGAAATTCCCCTAAAAATAAAAATGTCAGGAGTAAAATAATAGGCAATAGTTATTTCATGGTATGAAAGACTCGTAATATATCAAGAGTTCACCTTCTTCTATCTTTATAATATATGACTTTGAACGTTAAGTATACCTCCATTTCATATATTTTAAATATAGATAATGTGTCTAGCTAAAACAATAATCTCAGAGAAAAGGGAACCAAAATTATTGTTTAGGTTTGCATTCACTTTTTTAAATGTCTCCTAATGTCATCAAATGATGAAGCAATAGCCCTGCCTATAAAAGGCATTGCAGTGCACCAGCTGATGCTTTGTAAGATCTAAGATTTCTATGTTAAACAAATATGGGAATATAAAATTGATCTGGAATAATGATTTTAGCAAGAAGAAAAAGAAGGGGTGGCCTTTCACTCTGGCTGACCATTCATTTGGCCCATAAAGACAAGATCCCATCTAAACCAAGCATTGCAGGAAGCAGTAACAAATGCCACTAGAAAGGCAGTAAGCAGCACATATTTGTGAAAATGCCTCCTTTGAAGTTTCTGCGTAGATGAACACATCTGTGTCAGTTAAATTGCCTTTAGTACAAATGGGGATTTCCTCGGGCCATTTGTGACTGTTATTAAATGGCTACTAGGAAACAGGTTACTAATTTGGCTTGCATCACCATGCTGAATTATAACTAAACATGCTAAATGTCACACTGCACTGCATGTGGCACTCACACAGAGAAACAGGTGGCTATAAACCCATGTTGTACGGACTAGCAACATGAATTTGTACACTCAGTTCAGATGCAGTTGTGTTTGTGATTAATAGCCTGCCAGGGCATGGACATTATGTGTTTACATATAATGAGAAAGAGAATGAGGATGGACTAGGTCAGCGCTGTCCCATCACTTACCTTTAACAAATCTGCCCCCGCATCCATGGATTGTCCAGGACTGGAAACCTCTCAGGGTCCCTGAACACTCTTTTAGGGTTCAAGCCATTGGTCCACTGACCACACAAGATCAGGAACCAGAAGCCCAGGAGCCCATCCCCAGCACTTTGTCTTTTGATGCTCACCCATTGCCACCCAATGAGCAGACAAAGCATCCTCCTCCCTGCAGTGGGGCTATTGAATGACTTGTCCAGCTTTTCCCTGCTTTTGTGAATCTTGTGACTCTGCTCCATTCTCCCCCCTCTTCTTCCCCCAGCCTTTTATCTGATTTGTGTGTGCCATTTCCACTTCACCCTGCCTTCAGAAAATAGAAGGAAACACCTTTGCTGACAGAACATAGCTGCAGGGTTTTGGCTCTCCTTTGTGTTGTCTGGTAGAGAAGGGAAGTGGCCCTGCCAGAGTTTGTCCTGTGTTCACACAGAGGTAGTGCACAGCTATTTGGGATGTTTTTTGAATAATCTGGTGTCAGCCAGAATTCAAAACTTTTTTCCTCACATCACTCTTTGTATATTTGGGTGATATTTATTGCAGGTGTATGGTGGGAGTTATCCCTATTGCTGACACAACAGTCAGGTTGGCAAAGAAAGGGGACAAGAAAAAGTTGTTCTTACAAGACAAGATGAAATCCTTTTAGGATGCGGTGAACTTGTCAGAAGGTAAATCAGAAATGGTCTTAGAAGCTTCCAGTTTGAAATGAGAAAGAAAACTCATAGGCCTGTGGGAACGTAAGGTACTTAAGTAATAGTTCAATGGGAAAAAAAACATACTGCAATTATTATAAACACTTCTTGTACAGAAGAGCTATGACAGCTGTTAGAAAACACCTTTCCTAGACAAGATAGCACACTCAAAGTCCTTCTTGCAGTAGCACTCCACTTTTTGGTCATGTTAAAGTTGTAGGTGCCCAATGCTACACAAATGCTCAACATGCAAGTGTGTTGGAGGTGAAACATGAGGTGACAACTCAGATACGTGAAACCTGAGAAGTTAAAGATAAATCATATCAACTAGTTCCCATATATGTTGTTCTAGGAGGACTGATATACTACCACATCATGTAGAGCACAAGCCCAAAGGTTTGTCATCTGGAAATGTTGGGAGAGGGGGATGCAACCTAGAAGGTGGGAGATGTGTCAGCAGGGAGGTGACAGATCATTTCTGCTGTAGCTGAAGCTTTTCTGTAGCTGAATATTTTCCTTTGGGAGTTTGGAAGCACTTCAGTGATAAGAGAGCTGGGTTTATGTCTATGTTTTGTGATAACTCTTGCCACAAATATGTGACTCCTGGGCAGCAGTTTTCCTATTCCTTCTGCCATTTTTCCATTCTATTGATTCAGCACTTTTCTCAGACAAGATCTTGGGTTTCGTGGTAGTGACACATTCTAGTTTGGACCAGTAAGGTGTAGTCCCAAAAAGAGAGATCCTGGAAACACCTAATTTTTTTATCATTTATGCCACACAAGAATCAAGATACTGACATGATGAATTGTGCACATCATCCTTTTCATTCCCTGTAGTACTGCCAAAATATTGTCCTCAGCATGGAAAAAGTGAAACATATCTGATGAACACAGTTTCATTATGTCAGGAACTCTGCTGTTCCGTGATATGATGGACTTCTCCATTTCTGACTCAGATTCTGCTTCTGCCTCTCTTCTGCATTAACCTGCTGTGATCTCATCAGGAAAGCTGATCCATGAAGCTGAGGTTATAGTGAATGTTACTTAACCTAATAGCTGGTCTGACAACTTTTTAAATGTCTTTCACTATTTTCTCTCCTGTTGTGTTTTCATTCACACTGTGCTGATATCAGTTGAGTAGCAGCAGCCATAGAGATAGGCATGAAACCTGTATTTTCCTTCTCTGTGGTATACAAAGATATTTAAAACAGTTTTCTCCAGAGAAAACTGTGAGACGGTCTTTCTATTCTACTTGTCCTGCAAACAAACCCCTTCCCCTTTTAGCTGTAAGACATTTGAAAATCTATTTATGGCACAAAACCTAAGGTTACCCATGCTGGGAGAAGAAATCCTTTATTTATCTGCAGTAGGTTCAAGAGCACTGCAGATAGACAAGGTCCATGCTGCTCCACAAATATCTATCAGCCTTGACCTCCAGAAACCAATCATGGGCTTATTGTGTTGTTTGCATGATACAAACCCAGTGCCTCTTCCCCATAGAAAGTAAACTGAGATGACTCAACTGACTTCACTCAGTAATTCTCTCAACAATCTGATCAAAATGATTAATGGTCATTCTGGTCAATGCTGGATTTAATTGAAGGTCACTAAAAAAAAAAGATAAAAGGTCACTTTGCCGACCAATCTCTATTTATCTATGGATTTTTGTTATTAAAGGAATTAATCTGATAGTGCTTCCACACACAGCACATTAATTATTTATACATTTGATACAAAATTACTTCATACAAAGATTAAGACTGAGTCTTAAATTGCTGACATGGGGCACAGAAATTTAGTCCTATGATGAGACTCATCTAGATTGACACAGCTGAATCCCAGTTTAAAAACGTAGGTTTAAATGTACACTGAATTGTATGCTATTACATACAGTCAGACCAACTTACACCTAATGTTGCATGTAAACTCAAGTCCAAAAAATCTTACCTTGAGAAAAAATCTTAGCTTTTGTGACATATTTATTGGAGTATCTGTTTTCAGGATGGCTTAGCCCACTGTCCTTCATTTTGAGATTTGAAGTGACTGGTATTTAAAACAAATACTGATACAGCAATTTTATTTAGTCTCTGGAAGTTTGAGGGGAGCATTCTCAGCCTTAAGGCAATAAATTTCAGTCAGAAGTAATTTCTAATGTTGCTTCGTCCTATTACTTGTAAATTCAATATAATTAGAGGCATATTCAGTTCATTACCAATTTGAACTCCTGCCCATTTTTTTTTCAGTCTGTTGCTTTTTCAA
This sequence comes from Corapipo altera, assembly GCF_003945725.1. Lineage (NCBI taxonomy): Eukaryota > Metazoa > Chordata > Aves > Passeriformes > Pipridae > Corapipo > Corapipo altera. Next base: position 12,161,906 of record NW_020884880.1, read on the forward strand.
AACACTTTATTAAAAACTTGTTGTGTTGTCATATGTTTAAAGGGAAATAATATCTCACAACTAATCATTTATTAAGATAATGCAACCACACAATGTAGAAAAACAACAATGTAACCTCACTAGAAACAGATGGAAAGTGAGAAAATAAACCTTTGCTTGGTTGCACATTAATATTTTGAACTTACACTTGAAATATGTATTAGCTGCATTTTCCTCCCAGTAGTGATAAATACAACATTAGATTGAAAAACAATTATTTCCCTTGCTTTTGGGCATACACTACCTTATTACCTAGACTCACTTATTGTTTCAAATAATGCCTTCTGAATTTTCATGTGTTTTGTACTTCTCATAAAAGCCTATAATGGGAGACAGGAAGCCTGAGCAAAATGTGAAAACTATGTCACTGTATTACTGTTACTTTGTTCTTTTCTTTCTGCTGCCTCATTAGGCCAATTGTCAGAAATTACATAGCAGAGACCAAAGGTTCCTATTTTAGTGTTGGATGATGGGCAAGAACGATTTTTTAAAAATGCAGACAGCACCTGCCCAATACAATATCCTTTGATGTTGAATCACACAGAATCGCAGAATATGCTAAGTTGGAAGGGACCCACAAGGATCATCGAGTCCAGCTCTTAGCCCTGCAAAGAATCATCCCGTGAGGGGAAATTTTACATTAATTATGGAGAAAAGAAATGTTTATATATTAGTCACAGGATCTTACAATGCTCACGTACTCATGCATGCCAAATGCACCATCATCACTGAATATTGGGTAACCATTAAAGCTGGTCTCAGGCAAGCGTCAGCAGTGGTCTTGTTGCATTCCTCCTGTTCGCATGCAGCGTTGCTGCTGTAGCTCTACACAAGGGTTTGAAAACTGGTTCTCCATAGGCTCTGCAAAGCTTTACCAAAAAGCTTGGAATCTGTATGCCCTGTGTCACAGGGCCAATGTTTCAGCAGCACACCTTTTCTATAGGTGTATCTGCTTTGTCTGGGGTGGTAGCAAGTTAGGTGCTTTGAAAGGAATGTGCTCATTGTCTGGTCCAGTAATGGCTCAGGGGCATAAACCTTACTGAAAGATGAGTGGAGATTGTCAATAAATCCCCAAAAGGAATGTTAAAAACATCCTGACTCATGATTACAGCTCCTAAGGGATGAGTTTGAAATGCAAAGAGAGTCCTGCAAAGAGTTTGGGTATGTAAGGGCTGAAGTATTCCCAAAAGTGATAGTCGGACCTTGATACAAGTTTTGTGTGGAAACAGTACTATTCCTACCAAGTCTTGTTCAACTTGTGCAAGCATCATGACAGCTTCTGACTGGAAGCCCAAGGAGAGAATAACCTCTCAGAGCAGCTCTGCACTAGAGCTACACACTTAATAGCATAGCAGCACTTAAGAAAACTGGTCCTTGAACCTCCCTTGCAAGCTCTCAGATTTCCCAGAACATCTCTCAGCAGTGCCTAGCAGTGGCTCATGTCTGCTCGCTATCTGTGGGGGCTTTGTGAGCTGTTAGTGCAGGTCAACAAGAGAAAAAAATGAGTCTTCCAGTAAACAACTGGATAAAGCAAGTGTCTCTGAAGTGCAGTTTCCGAAATCGTCTCCTGGACAGTTTTTAACAGTATTAAATTACTTTGTAGTTATTATTTATTCATTTAATTCTTCTCACAGGCAGCATCCCTCAAGAATAAGTATTCATCTATATATATGTATGCAAGCTTTTTGTCTTTATTGTTTTTCATATGATTTGTCCTTTGCTCATTGTCTTTACCATCCTCCTTTTTTTTTCCAGCTAATACAGCAGGCACTCCTGCTGAGATAAGAAGGGCAAAATTATGTAGTGAAGAAGGGATGAAAACAAAAAGCCTGCAGTGGCCCACAGTCTGCCAATACACACACAGGGTATTCCCATAAGAGGGGATATTGAGGTCTCTGTGCACCCAAGGTCTGGGTGGCATACAACAGAGGTGTGAACACAAGGATGCTACTATCAACCTGCTCTGATCGTACATTTTGGACAAACAGTAGGGACCTCAAGCAAGGTCCCAGTGGTCCCTGGTTCTGTGGTGCTTGTTTGGGAGGGGAACGGGTGTTTGCAGCACCTAGCTTCCTAAATCAAGATTATTTCTAGATTATTAACTGGATATCTCCCTTGGCCTCTGTAACTTCTTAAAAAGGCTTCAAACAGTGAAAAACAGTGACCCAGAGGTGGGAATCTTGAACTCTTGTTGCCCTCACCATTTATCTACCATCCAGAGATAACCACAGTTTGCTGGTCAAGCAAACCAGCACTTTCCTCAGACACAGGCATGTCCATGAGAGGGCTAAAAGGGTTGACAGGACAGTGCTAAAGGCATTTCTGCAGGAGTAGTTACTACTTGGATCTTTTGGAAACCACAACATACAGATAAATCAATCACAGACTAACCACAGCTGGCAGTAGATACATTCACACCTCATGAATGGAAGTGAATTGTCTTCTTGTTTGGTAATTCAGTTGTTTAGTCCCAAGATCAGTTTGCCAGTTTGAATCACAGCAGATTTCTGTTACTCAGTACTGCATGTCACAGCTCAAGTGAAACAAATGCTCCAGTCTTCTTTGAACTTCTGAGTATTTTGACCTTCAGAACTTGTACCATGAATTTTTCAATTAACTAGCTCATAATTAAATCAACTGATTAAATAAAGAAGTTTTAGTTGATAAAGTACCATTATGCATTCAGATGGCACAGGAGTTTTAATGATATGTAGATTATCCCTAAGAACAGCTCAGAAACAGAATCCATCCTCCTACACAGCTTCATGGGTCCCTTCTGGCCACGCAGCCCCCTTGCTGCCCAGGCAACCCACGCAAATGAGGCACAGTGGTGCTGGAGACAAGGATTCAAGACATTTTTTCTCTGCCCTTGACTCCACAGTCCTGCTGGCCATACTAGTTCTGATACAGGCCAGGATGCCATTGGCCTTCTGGACACACTGCTGGTTCATGTTCAGCTGGCTGTTGATGAGCACTCCCACATCCTTTCCCATCAGGCAGCTTTGCAGCCACACTACCCCAAGCATGGAACACTGCATGGGGTTGTTGTGACCCAGGTGCAGGACCCAGACTTGGATGCTGTAAGTGTAGAAGACCCTTTACTATGAGAAGATCAGGGCATTTCACTTAAGAAAGCTTTCCTGCCTGGAAAAAGGCATCTTTCCCAGAGACAGTTTTAGATGGTTTCTCCTCCTGCATTCCAGAAGAGCTGACTCCTGGATATGAGAGAAGATAAGTTCTTGCAGACATATCTGAAGGCCCCACAGTGGGGGCCCCAGGCACAATAAAAGCCCTAAGAAGAACAGGGTACATGTCTTTTCCTAGGCACAGTGAAGATTTATGCCGAGATGTTAAGTGTTCTTGACTTTGGAAATAAATTCTCCTAAATCTGCTATTTTGGTGGTACCTGTGTGCATTTGACCCTTACAGGTGCCCTCTCCTGTTTTTTGATTTGCCTCTTGAGAAAGAGATGCTGGTTTCTGTGTAAGTACACAGATTGCCTAAAATATTACAGTTCCCATGAATTTCTCCCTTTAATGGCAGCAACCTCCAGAGTTCTCAGTCTCGGATCACCACTGGACCCAGGCACCAAGAATTTGCCATGTGATTATTGCAGGTATCTCAAACTCAGGCCACCCTTGTCCTTGCTTGTGCAAAAAGAGCTTTCCATTGCATATGAACTGCACGTGGCTTGCAATCATTATCAGACTGCACCAGGAAAAGCTGCTTGACTTAGAGGTGTCATTTGGTGTATCCTTTCTGGTCTCTTAAAGGTGAGTACCATGACAAAACATAAGATCAAAAAGCATATCTTGGAAGACAGAAACAAAGCACTCAGGATTTTTTGGAAAGCTCTTTAGGTCAGTTCCTCAATACAAATCTCTTTTCCAAATGTAGGACTCGATTTGCCACACAAAACCATACCTACTGCTCGGAGTCTAAATTTATATTCTCTTCAGAACTGAAACTATACCAGAGAAAAAAACCTTTAACAATGGTCTTTTTTTAATTTGACAAATCCCTCTTCAAATACTTCCCTTGGAAAATCCTTTTGTGTTCTTTTAAGTAGGATGATTTCTTTTCTTTGTGTAATTCAAGTGTGGTGCAAAGTGAGCCCGACTCATTTAAAAATACACACATGCACAAGTAGGAAGATAAGAGAAAACAAGTCTCAAACAACCGAACTGCTTATTGTCGCAAAGGGGGGAGTAAAAGGGAGGAGGAAAGAAGAAGTAAAAATGCCAGAAAGAAAAAAGTGAAAGGAAAAAATTGCACAACATTTTGCTGATTCGTCTCAGGATGCATGTAATATTTACCACATAAGTAAATATCACTTAACTATCTCACTATTGAAACAACCTGAAAAGTGGTAATGTCATATTTTATATTATTGTTGTTGCTGTTGTTGTTATACTGTAGACCAGTTCTCTTGACTGCATGCCTTCTGTCAGTATTTCTTCTGTGTTTTGTTACACTTTTGTGAATGGGAGTAGGATTTGATGCTACTCCAACCCAAAGCCATAATTGCAAGTTCCGAATGTGAGATGCAACTCCTGTACTATCCACTGTAATGATGCAGACAACAGATAATAGGATCAAAGGAATCAAAACCAGGCTTCTTAGTATCAAGCAAATGTGTTTAATAACAGAGGGGAACCCAAATCTGTAATATAATTCATACCCTGTAATGGCACTAAGTGGAATATTTGTTAAAACATTTTCAAGATGTATTACTAGATTTTTAATTCCTAAACTGTGCATATAGCACATTTGTTTGATTTAGTGCCTAGAATAAACTTTTACTACTTTTTATTCCTGCTAGCACGGAAACGATTAACACAGTAAAGGGAAAGTATAAGACTCCCTCCAGCCCCCCGCCCCCACCAACACATCTCTGAAGTGCACTCCTGACTGAGTAGCCCAGCTTTGACCTTGGCTTCTTATCTGCAGTTCTGCTGGTAGATGTCTCCTGCTGGCTGGAGAGGGAATGCAGTTCTGGTGTGTGTTAGGAGGAAGAGACTGCAAATTGATTTTCCAAAACTCAAGCAGCTGTGTATCGTAACATTGAGATGTGGATGGATCTCAGAAGGTGCTTAAATAAGTGATGGAGATAAGAAATGTCAGATTCCACATAACTTCTGAGCAAGATACTCATGATGGTGCATGTGGAAGGTGAGACAATGGAAGAAGAAATCAAGGAAAAGATCATTAAGAAGAGAAAGGTCTTTGTGACCAGTGATATGTATTAAGAGTAGTTGGGAAGATTATTGTCAAAATCAGATTTAGACAAGAGAATGGGTACTGGCAGCTTGGCTCAAAGGTATGCAGTAGGGCTGGAAAAGATCCTGATTAGAAAGAAAAACAATTGACTGGCTGTCCTTTGTGGTGGGCCAGTGGCACTGCCATAGTCACATTAGAGGTGATCAGAGATGGCTTTCAGGTGAAAATGCAGAAATGAATGAAGTTACAGGAGCCCCTCAGTAGCCAAAGAGCAAGGGCAGGACTCCAGAGGTAGGATAAGATGGTGGTTTATGGGCCAGTGCTATAAACAAGCTCTGGGGTGTGTGATCACCCAAAAAGGGGTTCACAGCATGAGGACTACTCTTGGGAATGAACTCTGTGTGGATAACTCTTAGGATTGTAGTCACATGACTGATAAGAGCTTTAAACTAGAAACAAAGAGGAGAGGGTTAGGAGACTCATTCTCCATGCCTGATTCTAATGCAAGGCAAAAAAGAAAAATCAGATAAATGAGATTATTGCAATGCGTAATAGGACACGAAAGGAGAGAGGAATAGGCAGCAAGAGAATATGGGAATAATATCGAGGAGAGGAATAAATGTTTGTGTGATACATAGAATGAAATTTGCTATTTAAAACTGGATTAAAACAGAGAAAATCAAGAGAAATGTTGTGCATTAAGACCAGATACATATAGGAAGAAGAATCTCTGGTGCAGAACAAAAGAAAAAGATATTACAAGAACAATAGAGACACATTGAAATAGTAATCTTGCCTCAAACACAGGCATTGAAAGATATGCATTATTAAAAAAAGAAGAAAAGGTAAAAGGCAGTGAGGTAGCAATTCTCATTAACTGATGAAGTAGACTGAAAAGAAATAAGAATTGATTGCTTCAGTAAAACCCAGAAACAGGCTAAGTCAAAAATCACTTTTGGAAAGCCTGAAAAAGAGGATCTATGGGAATTAAAATAGGGTCTGCCACTCACTTTGATGGCTGAATTTTGTTATGGCTGGAGATCACCATCTCACTACAGGAAACTAAGGGATTGCATCATTAGAAGAATTTCAAATTCACCATGCCGTAAGCAAGGCTTCCAAACACATAAGGACAAACTACCTTTGCATGAAAGGGACAAATTTCTACAGCAAGTAGTCCCAGGCTCTAGAGCAACACCACATTAGATACAGTTCTGGTAAGTACCAAAACTGCTGCAAGGTAGCTGCTTGTAGCATAGAAACTTAGTCTAAATGACCTTGAGCTGATTTGATTTTAAATAAGCAGAAGGACAAAAAGAGACCTAGACCCATTATGTGTGATTTTGAACATGAAATGTTGAGCAAGCCAGGAAGTCTTAAGACCTCTAGGATTTGAATGTAGTAAGGACTTGGCCTCAAGGGTACAAAAAATTTCAATGAATTTGCACCCCCCTCCCACCCTTGCTACACACAGCAAGGGGGAAAAGTCATTGTGGAGTAGGACAAACACCCCTCACAAAAAGGTACAAGGAAAGAGACCAAAAAAAAGGTACTGATCAGCAAAGAAAAACTTACTTAAGGTCAAGAAGTCCAAGACTAAACTACCACTGGGTAACACTCTCTGTGGGAGACCCTGTCAAAGAAGCACACAGGAAATGTGCAGTAAAATAAATGAATGCAGTGACAAGCAAATACAAATATTGCTTTTGTGGCATTTTTCACTGGCCCTCTGTTCCAGTGATTCTAGTGTAACTCAATTTTTACCAAGATCTGCTGAGCAAAAAGCAGCATATCCTCTTCCAAGACTGACTGGAGCTCTCTTATGCTGGAAAGATCTCTGCAGTCTATGAACCTACCATGTTCCATGTGACTGCAAACAAGTTAAGCACATCTGTTTTACTTTGCATGGCACTGGATGTGAGGAAATGTGGGCAGCTTGGTTCCACATTTCCACTCTGGGCATTTACTTATCCAGATGTGTCAACAGCAACCTTGACCATACCAAACTAATTCTGACTGTAGGAACTGCATAAGCTTTTATTTCTATTTCATAGTGGCTGTCAGATGGCCTTGGAGAGAGTAGAGCTGGTAGAAACGGGTGAGGAGTGAAAAACAGGTAAAGAAAGGTTGAAGACATGTATATACATTGATTATCCCAGTAAAGGCATGTAGTGATAGGACAAGGGGTAATGGCTTTAAACTGAAAGAGGGTAGATTTAGACTAGATATCCGAAAGAAATCCTTTACTATGAGGGTGGTAAGGCACTGGAATTAGTTGCACAGAGAATCTGTGGATGCCTCATCCCTGAAAATGTTCAAGACCAGGTTGGATGGGGCTTTGAGCAACTTGGTCCTAGCGGAAGATCTCTCTGCCCATGGCAGGGGGGTTGGAACAACATGATCTTTAATGTCCCTTCCAACACATACCATTCTATGATGCTTAAGAAAAGTAAGAGCTTGAAGCTGGCCTTTGCAGAATAAACACCATGCAAATAGGAAGAGGCAGCACAAATTTCCCACAACACAATCCCAGTACTGTCCTGTGAGTGCAGACAGAAGGAATCACATGTACTGAGAGTGACCATTAGCCCCTGTAGTGTTATGAGACAGGGATGGTGTTTATACTGTGTTTTTATAGTCACTAAAACAAGGAGGCATTGGGCTTTGACTCAAGTTTCTGGATGCGACTGTAATAACTACAAAAATTTTTAAAAAGAACAGTTTTGGGTCTCAACTACTTTTTACACTGAGCACACCAAAATGTAACAGCAGCTACTTCTATCACTGTGGCAGGCAAGGTGTATTCAGGCTTCCTCCTGTGAGGTGGCTGAGACCTGGTATATCATGCCATACACCATGAACTTCAGCAGTTATAATCAAAGTCTCCTGAGCATGATGATGGGAATTTGGTGAGTGCTGTCTTTACTTCACCAGAGGCTGCTTGGAATATCGAATCCATGGCCAAGTGCAAAAATCAAAATCAAGTGCCTAGCTGCAGCCAGGGCAAGTGCAATTTAAGAACAGCTCCTGTCACTACGGCATACCTGATCTCTCCGGGAAAGATCCAGGGTGACCTGTAAAGCCTGAGTCAATATTTCATGCTAATGCCACAGAGGGGCTGGGGTTGGTGAAGGCACTATAGAGCACCAGGCCCCCCTAACATGGTGGTTAGGAATTAGTCAGACAGTATCCCAGAGCTCAGAGTAGCCCTGTGACCTCACTGAAAAGCAAATTATATGGGCAGCAGTGATCTGCACTATACATGGAAGGCATGGGGATCCTTTGCAGTTCTTTACCAGTCCTCTGATCTCTCCAGTGCTACCTTCCAGTGTCACCGGGGTTTTCCTAGTTCAGTTGTTTCTCCTACCACTGCTACATATGTGCTGAAAATGGCTGCCCATTGTGTTATTTCAACATGCTATGGCATGTGACAAATATTCCCAATAATATCTTCCTGGAGGGTTACAGAAACTTTTAAAAACACTGGATGTCACACAGGGCATACGCCTCTACTAGTGTGAAAATAATGTGTGTGGCTCTGATCCTTCAGGCAACTTCTTCGTGCATCAGGTAAATGATGAATTACCCTGTCAGTCAGAGCTCTTCCTTTCAGGGAGATAAAAGGCATATGCCTGAATAGAAGCTACTTGGTTTTAGCTGCCACACAGCCTCTTGGATTGATGTGACAGGTTGCTTCTGTGGTGTCCAGTCCTTAGACTTGACGTGGGGTTCCACGAAGTGCTGCAAAAGACTTCAGTGTTTTGACTCTGGTCACACTTAGTGATCGGAGCTAAAGTTTGGACTTCTGTGCATCACTCAACTACCCAAAAGACTGCAAAGGCTGCAGGGCAAGGACGAAGTGGAGTAGTTTTCATCTCCGAACCAAGAAGTCAACACACACAATCCCTGCTGCAGGCTACAGCATATTTCTGGTCAGGACTGAGCTTTGAGCTTTGGGCAGATCCAGCTGGGCTGGGAGCTGGTTAACTGAGACAGCAAAAAACTACAGTCAAGGCCGGACAGATCCCCTTGAAAATTTTATATATACATATACATGTATACACATACATATATATAAGTGACATGAAGAAAGAAATTACTAGAGAAAATTCACAGGTTGGGGACAAGTTACGTTCTCTAGATGTCTTCATGGAGCCCATTTTTACACTTCTTACAACCAGCTGCTCACCAAAGGAGAAAAATGTGGTTCTTGGCAGGCTATCTTTACTGAGTTTATACCTTTATCCTCATGGCTCTACTTTGCTATCCCTATAAATGCTTTCTTCAAGAGTGCTGAAAGAAACTGTTATAGAGCTCTATTGCCTCTACCCAGTTAAATACACTGGGGAGACAATGGTTGCTGTCTATGGGGCTTTTCTAACCAGAAAAATTTTAACCATCTTGTCATGATGATATGATAGCCATGAGGGTAGTGAGTCTGGCACAATCAGGTTGGTCCACTGCCAACAAGTTTGAAATTTACTTTACAGCATGTGGGTACCTATACCAAACAGTTTGGAGCATAAAGAAAATCTGCACAAGTCCTACTTTATTTTTTACTGTACTGTCTAATAGATGCTCTGTCAAGTTATACATTTCTAGCTGTGACAAATTATTCCTCTTCTCCTGACAGGACCTCCAGCTGAGTCCGCTGTGCTCAATTAGGAGAAAATGCATATTTTAATCCACCCCATGGTGTAGTAACATTTCACTCTGCGGCCTTGGCAAAGGCACCATTTAACTATTTCTGCAGTGGTTTCACATGCAGCACATTATTCTAATGTCAGCAGCATTTCCGTCTGTTCTAGTTTCCCTGGCAGTACTCCCCTAGGCATTGGGATGTGGACAATTAAAGCCCACTTTATCATTCTGGAATCAATGATTTCCTTCCCCTGATACAGTTCATCTGTACATAGCAGCTGCTCTTACCATCACAACCATCTTTGCTTCTCCAGGCCACTGCAGTCTCCTTGTAAGATGTTGTGACCACCCTTCAGTGATGGACAGGGAAAGGATTCTCCTGTATCCTTCCTAAAACAATGCATCATGTCTCTGTCCTCCTTGGTGGTCACCACCAGCTCCAGATCTCCTCCCATCCATAGCAATAAACCTCAAAACCAGAGGGCCTATGTGATATGGGAAAAGGCGCCCTCTTTCCAATAAATCATTAGGACTTCTGTAAAATGTCTTCTAATACTGTGGTAGCACTTGAAAACTAATCAGGCATGACTCAGCAGTCATGGAGAGCTGATGAGATGAGAACCCACATGACACTACTTCTATGGTGCAATATGGTTCTCTTCACTGTTTGCAGGAAAAACAAACAATTAAGAGTTATTTGTGGGGGGAAAAGCTGTCCAGAGAGAGGAATAAGCTGCATTTAAAAAAAAAAAAAAAAAAAAAAGAAAAAAGGAATAGTGAAAGTCTTTACATAAAATCAGGATCTCTGTGAAACTATTCAACTGTGCTGGTACATTCAGGATGGGGTCTGCCCAGAATGATGGCACTGCTCTTTTTGACTGCCTCCAGACTACCTTTGGCCTACTGAGTCTCAGAAACATTTCTAGACAAACCTTTAATTTCAAGTTCCAATTTTTAGCCTTTTAGCTTTTTTGCAGAAGATCATCTCATATGTTCTTTTCTTACCTGTAATCAGAGGTTTGATCATTTGAAAATCCTGTTTGCTGAAAACAAACTCAGGGTCCCTGATGTATTCAGTAGCCTGAAAATCCCATTAATTATTTGAAACCTTTGTTAGCTGAATTAATTCAATTTCTTTGACTCAGCTTGGATAACAAAGGTTTGTCTGCATTTCTCTTTCTTTTATGTGAAGTGTGCTCTCTGGTACTACTTACCCTATTAAAAATATATCTTGCCTTTTAATCAGCACAAGCAAAACAAAGATAAGCCTGCTGAAAAAGACTTTGAAAAACAGTTAAAGTAGCAGAGGAGTTATGTGCAAGTCTGTAGAGTATATTTATGGTTATAAAACATCATATAAAAATTTAATTGGTATCTATGAAAGGCACCAGCAGCTGGGTTGAGAGGGTTCTCCACGGAACAGTTCAGCAAGGCAGCAGTAGAACAAATGTTTGCCTTTTCAGTACACTCAAAGCCTGTCCTGGAGCTTCACTGCTGAATGGTCAAGCCTACTTGGTCCTTAACATTCAAATGTGGCCAGCCAAAGTTAGCCAGGGAAAGGGATCAGTCTGATCAAACATCTCAGGTTAAAGTTTCAAGGCTTTGTGTTGGGAAAGGTAGTCAAAGCAAGCAAATCAAGTCACTTTGGGATTGGAACTGTTGTGCTTAAAATTTCTCATGCTGCATTGCAATATATCTGCAAGTCAACAGACCCATCCACTGTAGCTCTGATGGCTCTGGTACATAGTAGCCCATCTAGCCTGCTATAATCAGCTGGGTGATCCCAGGACTCCTGAGGAAAATCCTTTGGCAATTAGAGGGATCTGGGACATGTCAGTTCCCTCATTAGCAATAAGTCTGGGAGCTACTTCAGATATGAAAGCAGAAATATATACACAACAACCTGGGCTTTCATTAATAGTGACTAATTTCCATGGTGCTCATGCAGCACCGCTGGTCATTTTGACACTTTGCATCACTGCCACTTTATGTGGTGGGTGTGCTGTGCAGACTCTGCTACTGGAAAGCTAGCTCAGCCATTAAATCCTTTGAGATAGTTGCTTTTGCTTTTTATTGTAGCTCTGTGCTGGATCTGAAACAGTGCCTTAGCACTGAAAACCTCCCCATGAGATATGGGAATACCTCATTAGCAAAATTACTTTTTTCCGAGAGTGGTTTTTGTGTAAACATTAAGCTCTTCATTTACAATGAGAGCATTTCAGCAAACATGTCTTCTTTCTATTTTAATGTAACTTGCCAAGAACATGTATTCTTCTCTTGTGCTCATATGTAAAGGAGCAAGATCCTTCAGGAGTTGGCTGATGAGGTACATTTTTACAGCAATAAAAATGCAAACACAAATGTAATCTAGGTGTGACTTTTTGTTGTTTTCCTATTGCTTAGCTTCTTTATGTTATTCAGCTAGATTAATCCTAGCCCTATTGTTTCAGGGTCTTATTGTATTGTGCTATCACGTCTCACATCACAGAAAAGCACAGAGGACTTATTTGAAGCAGGTACAGCCTCCCTGGCTGCCCAGTACAGCTGGCCCAGACCACATTCAGTCAGAGGCATCAGTCACCCCTCCAGCAACTTCAGCCATCCTTTACACCTCAGCCCTTCTTTACACCCACATCGGAGATAATCAATACTAGATATGGTTTTCTCTCTTTTTTTTTTTTTTTTTTCAAGTTAAGGAACCAGGAACAAAGAGGGAAAGTGAGGAAGGGTTGCAGGAACTTCAATTAGGGAAACTGACATACTGATGAAAAAACCTTTCAGACAAATAACTTTAGGGGTAAGACCTAAATAACCTTGAGCTGTTTTCACAAGCACAAAACAAGCAAGCCTGGGAGATTGTCACCAGGCATTGAAAGAAGAATGCAGGAATGACTGCTTAAGGTAGGAAAAACAGAATGGGCAGCACTTAACCACTCCACACTGTGCAACTAGCATGGGAGGATTAACAGAGACTGTAGGTCCTGCACAATTCACAGAGATGGGCTGTAGGGCCAGGATCAGCAGGCAAAAAAAGGCTGTGCAGCCCCAGTGCAACTGGTCAAGCCACAGCACCAGCAGACTGATGACCTTTGGGGTGACTGTATGTGCTAGTAGACCACAGAGGCATGGGAATACTCTTCTCTACCAAAAGGGACCACACAGAGATCTCCATAACTTTGTGAGGATTAGGACATAGATGCCCACCCCTTTTTTGCAGGGTAGATGTTGCCCTATTTTCACCAAGATAAACACATGTAAATTTACCTTAGCTTCCCACCCCAGCAGCAATGCTGAAATAAGCATTCAAACGCAAAAGTGGGACTTCTTAGTATTTTCTTGGCGAGAGATTTCTCAATCTAGAAGAGAGAAGGATGAGCAAAAGGTAAAAGCCTTGATCTGGCAAAGGAAATGTGTTCCAACCACAGCTAGGTGCCTGCAACCAACAAGCACTCAAGGAGCAGCATGGTCATCTAGACATGCGAGAGAACTTCATTCTGAACGTGTCCCAGGGACAGAAACACACTGATAGCCAGTCTTTATGTCACTGTTTATATCATAATTTTGGAATGCAGTTGACAAAGCATTGGAAAAAACTGACATTAAAAACCTGCAGATAATGAAATGAGTTGTGAAGTCAAAAAGGACACATTAGTCCAACAGTACCAGAGTTGAAGATGAAACCCAGCACTCCTAAGTCCCAGCTCAGTGCCCTGTCATATTTTCTCTGAGCTTTCTTACATACTTCTGGCTGCAACAGCAGCATATTCGCATGCTGCCTCCACTACAGTGAGCCTCACCTTCAAGAAAAGGATACCAGCTAATTATGAGCAAGCTCTCTGATGATCAGTTCATCTAAAATTCCTCCCAAGCAAGGGTTTGGGATTGTATAATACAAGGCATAATACCAGCCACCCCAATAAGACAAATCAAGAGATGTGCAAATGGAGAGATGAGCATTTGTCCTTGAGGGAGGACATTTAGCATACCTAGAAACACAACCATTTTTAAAATTAATTAATCCCCTTAAGGAATTGTGAGTGATGGATTAGAGACCTTAACTGGGGAAGCAGCCTGTGACACGGTGTGTGTTTGAAGAGGCACTGAAAAAGGACGTGAGTTTGCAATCTTGTGTGCTTAAGCAAAACCATCAGCCTCAGAGTGGAACATATTTATTGGTTGAGGAAGGAGAGGCTCAGGGGGACCCTTGGAGGTTCATGCAAGCAGAGGAGGATCTGTGGCACCCAATGCTGTCCAGCCAGCCAGCTGTGAGAGCAGCAGTGTGAGAAGAGGAGGGGGAAATCTTAAAGCATCACCAGGGAGGAATACAGTATGCAAGGACATTTTAAAAACATATTCTTGGCTCTGAAAAACATCTAGATAAGCAAGGTAGCAGATGATATGTAGATTTCTTATTTTAATGGAAAAGAACAGCAGGACATTCCTTCAGATCCCTACTAAATCTGCCTGTTAGTTTTTGAGTCTGAGTCATCTCTATCTTAGTATGCAATGTGTTCCACCAAGTAATGAGATTTCTTTGAGTTTCCACTATATTAGATTTCTCTACACATCAAATATTTAATAAGAATTAGCATCCAGCCATCCTCCCTCCTCCCCTCCACAATAATATTAACTTCTACTGAGACACCAACATTTTGCTATTCACAGTGCTGTTTTAAAAAGGAAGTTAAAAACCCCTGCATATTCTTCCAAGGGATTTGCTCTGACCCTTTGCAAACACACAGTAATTAAGAAAAAGAATGACCATGAGAAAAAGACACAGTAAACTGAAGGTGTGCAAAGAGACTTCTCATTAGTCTTTGTGTCAGTTACAGTATCTGAGGGACAATTTCATAGCAATAGCATATTTATTTGATGTGGGACAGATATTTGGGCTCACTGTTATGGATGGCATTTGCTCTTAATGCTTAAAGTACCTCTTTAACAAAATGGCACTCCATAAAAATTTAGTGTGTTCCTGCTGTAATTAAAAAGCCCTAGTCATTTTTGCATTTATGGTATAAACTATAATAGCTGTAAAATCCCACAATTAATTTGTGCCAACATTTCATACTTGAGAAATTCTCATTACAAATTTCATTACTTATTCACTTATCTGTAATTTGTCCTATATAACCTAAAGAATATTAACAAATTTAGAGTCACTTTTGCTCTATTAAAAGCTAAATAGAAAAGCCTTTCACCTAGCAAGCCAATCATGATAACATTCTCAACCCTGATCCAAAACGGTGGTGAGCTATGGTCAGGTTATGCAAAGAGATACATTTCTTATGAAGCACAAGCCATAAACGACACACTAAAGCCCTTTAGAAACTGTGTGATGTATCCCGAACTAATCCACTGCACCCTCATTAGTTTAAAAGTGTTACAAGGCTTGAATGTCTTACATTGTGACTGTGATTATGACACACAGCTATCTAAGGGCAGGACTGGCAATAAAGCAGAAAGAAAATAGTTCTCTCTCCAGCCAAGAGTGACTATGCAACATCCAAAAAACAGGGATTTCTGTGCCCTCTTCAGTTTTCTTCCTGATGCTCACAATGATAATTTGTACTCTGGATGTCTGCAGGACTTCGAGGGTAAAATCTTCAGGAGCATTGACATAAAATCCCAGTTTTCCTACAAATAAGGGATGGTGCTACCAGAACAAGGCAAAACAAAGGACCAGCAAGAGAGAGCTGCACATGCGAGCCAGCAGGAGGCGGAGAGGAACTCTGTAGTTCCTCCCACCTGCTGAATTCTGGATGTGAGACACCAAAACCACTCAACTGCTCTTGGAATTTTGACCATATTTTCTTCATGGCTTTTTCTTCTCTGTCATCTCATCTGGGGCCAGGGCTCCAACCCAAATCTGCTGAAAGCAGTTTAAGTAAATAAAATCATCTTCAAGACCGCTGACAACCCTTTGCTCCATCCAAATCCAGCCCAGCTCTCCCCAACCTCAAAAGAAGCATTTCCAAACATGCTCTTCATGAACTGTCTCCCTGTTTATTTATTTTTTCTCAAAAGAGGATGCTTTACTTCGTTCTTAGCTCTTGACTATGCATTTGCAGGGCAGTACCACTCACTTCACTAACTGTACCAAAGGGATATTCCTGTCAAGTCTATGATGGTAAAATATAACAACAACAGAAGCCAGCAAGGAGCAGGCAGGAAAAGTTGAAAGTCAGATTGGCCACCTGGCAAAGAAGAAATAAAAACATTTTCCTCCTCACAATGCAAAGCCTAGAAGTACAACTCCACCTCCAAAAAACAGTCCACTGAGCAATCTGAAACACAATTATAATCTTCAGGCACATCCTGAGTATTTTCTGACATGCTAAGAAGAAACAAGTTATGATTTCCTAAAGCATAGGTAAGGTGAAACAACAAAAAACAAACTGGGATACCATCAGCTTCATTTAACTGAGAACTGTCAGAAGAGTATAAATAAAGGGTAAGATCTGATACCACAGGAAAAAATGAACTTTGGCTGACTTTGCACCTTGACCCTGCAAACATTATGACAGCCATTATAATACATTATGGAAATTAGAAGTATGAGGGAAAACAAGGCCTAAAAACAAGTAACTTTATCTCCCTGCAACAGAACAAGGCCCAAACACAATGGATCAGGACAGTGTCACTCCATCTCCAAAAAAATTATATTCATAATGAACAGAGATTCAAATATGAGTATTGATGTATGTACTATACAAAGACATACATACATTCTCCCCATCCCAACAATATATAACATTATATTGGCATTTTACTAACTTTTATACCATATTCATTTTATTTCAATCTATAACTAACTTTCACAAAATTTAACTATGAGACAGGAAATTACTATTCTAGCATAAATACTCTTGCTTCTGAAAATGGCAGCTTTAACATAACCAACAATATAATTCCTATATGAAAGAAACTGGCATACTTATTAGTTTTGTGCGTTCCATCTTTTATAGAATAATATGGTGTAAAATGAAATTTTATATGATTTCATAAACTTATATGATAGGCAAGTACCCACATAACTGTAACAAACAGTACTCTTGTCTTAATCAGGGCTCTCAGTATATGTGCAGCTCCTTTTCATTATCAAAGCCTTAGCTTATGACAAACCAGACACTATTAAAGTACCTTCAGAAAAGTACATTTACAGTAACACAATCCTTCAAATATATAGCCCTTAATTCTGGAGGATAGTTGTTGTAAAGGGGAATGTAGGACCTACCTTTCTTCCACCATGAATCAACATTGCAAACAGGTTATCCAGGAGAATTTCCATTGTGCTTTATAATAAAACAATGGCCACAAACAAATATACACACCTACAAACATAGGTGGGGTTCTGTATCAAGATGACAGACACTAGAATGGAATAACAGAAAAATTTGGAATGGAGAAAGGTTTATTTGGCCTTCAAATCTCTGGTTAGTTCAACAGAGATTATACCTAAAATTTAAAGTTTCTTTGTCTTTGGTGCATTAGAGGCAATATACGATGCCAGCTGACATCTTTCAAAAAGTTGCAGGTCCACCCAGACAAATGGTCCTCTGTAAAAAGAGGAATGATGCCCAAGGCTTCTGGTTGGAATTAACTGCACTCTTCTTAAAACCTGCCTAAATGCATTGTGCTACTAGATGCACATACAGCACTCCGTAGCTGCCTTAAGAGCAAAGACCATCAGTAGTCTGACAGTGCTATTTTTTATACACCAGGTGCCACCTTTTACTTGCCAGGATTATGACATCTTTGACATTCTTTCCTGTAGAAATAAAGGGTGCCCAGTAATTAGGTTCAATGTTTACCCTGGATATCTGCAAGAAAGTATCAATGAAGGAATGATTCAGTCAGGCCACCACATTCCCTATGAGCCACCCTCAAGCATTTGCAAACAAGTCAAGGGAATGAAAGATGTTCCAGTTGCTCCCTTTGCTTCTCGAAATGTCAGCAGAGCTATAAACACGGACTTTTGGAGGCAAAGGAATTGTCACTGGTTTTTGTTCTCTGCGTTTAAGTTTTAAACATGACCTTCCACCCGAGGCTTTTAATGTATTTTTGCACTCTAGAATACAGATCATTGCCCCTAAATTCATGCCTGAAATATATTTTCTGTGTTTGCAATACTTTTAGAAATTATGTTTATGGAATATCCTTGGAAGAGAATGAACTCTTTATTCATAATACATAAGCTTTACATTTTTAATAACAGAATTAGACCTTCACTGATTTTATAACTATACTATTAGCCAACACACTCCGGTTTCAAATTAATTTGAAATAACTCACACAATGACTTTCTGCAGTCAGAACTGGAGAAGCATGGACTTTGAAGTAGGCAGAGTCTGTTAAATTAAGCAGTAATTGCAGCTACTGCTAATGAAAGCACAGAACATTTTCCCTATTCCTTTGCACATAGCCTGGATTTCTTCCGAGACAGCAGTATGGATGAGCTGCTGATCACCTTTTGCTAAAATCTGATTTCAGAAGTGACACAAAGGTCTCTGAATAAACTGCTTTTCTCAGTATATTTTTCCTACTTTTTGCATTATGCAAATAGGTATCATGCACAATGATAACTTATATGTACACCAGCACAAATTCTATGCCACTTTCTCATGAAATACCTCTATTGAATCAACACTTCCCATCCTCAGTAGGATCACGTCCCACTGTGCCAGGAGATGCGAGATGTGCAAACCCACGTGACTAGAGACCTCTGCAGATGTCAGTGACTTGCGGCTCCAAGGGAAGAAAAACCTCCCTTCAGGACAGCCTTTAAACATGTGTGGGAGCTTTTCTGAGGGAAGACTATAATGTTTGCCAATCCCTAACAAAACTAGGGCCTAACTGTAGTGTTTAGGTGCTGCTATAATATGATTTTTTATGGTGCAAGCCATATTAATCCATAGGGTATACACATGCTGGATTTCAAGACTGGTAAGAAACACACATAATTATGAAACAGAAAATATTTTCGGAAAAAAAGCATTGTGACTGGATCCTAATAGTGTGTGGAGGGGTTAATTTAACAAGACATGGGGTCTGCAAATTAAATGTTATATTATCTTGGAGTGGAAAAATCTCATCTCACCCCTTCCACCAAAGCCCTCCAATATCTCAGATTTTCACAGGGCCTAATACCACAATAATGAAAGAAAAAAAAAAGCTAAAAAGCTACTTATGTAAACTGCAAACTCAGTACCTGTAGTGGTATATGCAAAATCCAAAGACAACATCCCATGTCTCAGGTCAGGGACAAACTGGAACTGTTTTCTTTGTCCACGTACTTCAGAATCATCTGCTTTCTTTACTGCAAATATTTCTATGGCTGATTCAAATAGACTGACACATGCTTAGAAAGGTAGCTGGTGCTGGGCAGTTTCTAAACATGGAGTGGAATAGGTTCTCTACTTTCGGGGACTGATGGGTCCTCATATGATAAACCTGTCAGAAGTGTTACCTAACATTGTTGTCTGCATCGCAATCTGTTTCCCAGTAACTCTGGGTCTGAGTAGCAGTAATAGAATTAATTATACTTCATTTTGCTGTCTTTAACAGTATTGACCAAATTTAAGAACAAATGAGAAGCGCTTATCAAGCTTGAAGAAAATAATCCATCAGTGGCACAATTTAAATTCTCTGCAGTTCTCTTATTAATCAAAGTAACACTTACTATCCTATCTCCACTTCCCATTAACAGTCATTAAGCACTGTTGCTGATTGAAGCAATTTCTTTAGGGATCTCAACCTCATTTTTAAGAGAACCTTCTACAGTGGAAAACAATATCATACAGGAACAGCGACTTCAAGAGAGGAAGAAGGTTCTTCAATCATGTTCTGACCTTGACATTTCCCTGCAGCAGAAGTTCACCAAGTACACAACCAACATGCTCTAAACTTCTGACTTCTTTCTTCCAGCAGCACCAGTGCCCCCCTGTTAGGCAGAGAGGAAAACACCACTTCAAAAGATGGTTATAGCCCAGAGGTTAAGTGTCTAAACTATTGTACTAGCCCATATCAGTGATTATTATTTATAGAGCCTTTTCATACACAGGGAACCAATAAACAAAACAAAAAAGAAACCAGGAGACAGCTTATTCTGTCATCTTATTGTCAGCCCTTGGAGAAAACCAAGCCATGATAAATCTCAAAGGTTATATACAGTATATATAGGAAAGGAAAGATTTCTGATGCTGATTTTTTCTCCTTGTTATAAACAATGTCACAGATTGATAGCTTTTGTTGGAATAAATGTAGTTCTTAAAGGAAACCTAGCACATGGTTGTAACACAAAGGGGCAGGGAAAAGCCTGGACTGTAAGCACTGAGCTGTGGCAGCACAGATCAATACGTGTTGAGAGAGCTGTGGGTGCGGTGTCTGAGCTCTACACTGTTGATGCTGGCCTTCTAGGTGGGACATGACCAGTTAGGGTAACAAAAAGCATTTCAAAAGCATTTCATGATTCAGGGGGTTTCTGTGACTCTCTGCACTCTCAAGGAGTTTGTTCTGTGAATGGGGTTTTTTAGGTTCTTTGCAAGGACCTCGAGTTTACTGATTGTACAAGTCTTCATCTTGTCCCATGGCCCCTAACTTGGAATTTCCCAGAGTATTTAATTTTTACTGCTTTAAACAGTTCTAGGGAAAATGGTAGTCTTCCTAAACCAGGAACAATACTGTGAGGCTGGAGAAATCAGAACTAACCCTTATCTGAGCCGCAGCAAAAATGCCAACCTATAATGTGTCATAACCGTGTTTATGTGCAAGGTAGATGCTCTTCACATCACAATTCATTTCAGCATAGGCATATTTCAGAACCTGACTGCACTTCAGCATTTACGCATCTCTCTTAGAGAAAGATTTTTATTGACCGGGCATTTTTGTCAGGCACCCATCTGCCTCTTGGCCTTTAAACACAAATTTTTCTGGCTGGCGTATGGCTGTGGCCACACCAAACCTAAGATCAGCCTTGTTTGACTCACATCTCCAACATTTAAGAGCTCATAAGATTGATCATGAATGTTCACACTGTGAACTGCTTCCAAAGTTTCCCACCCATCATACTGAGTAACTGAGTTCACTTTATCCTTCCAGGGAAGAAAAATCCATCAGTGGTACTAAATATAGAAACATCGCTTCTGCTTAAGAAGCACTTGACCTGAAAATTAGTGGCTGCCAGGGAATTTTAGGGAAGTATGACTGGATATCTACATGGATCTCATTCTGTCAGGGTCTCACTTGTCAAAAAACATGCTAGTGGCTTGACAGACATTGGGTCTATCCTATTTCATACCCACTGCCACAGCCCTTCCACTTCAAGGAAAGAAAGAAAGAAGATAAAATTTGGCTATGTGCTCTGCCTACTTACCACCTCCACTATGAAAATACAGTATGACCTCGGAACTCAGTGACCAAACTCCATACTGATTTTATTTCATATGTAAACAGTAAGCTAAGTATCAGGCTGGCAAAATTCAGCTTAAAATGAAGGGAAGAACAAAACACCACTTAACTCCTATGCAGCTAACTACACAATTACACACTCCATAGTATGAAATGTTAGGATAGATTTTGGATCAATGTAATACCTATTCCCATTTAAGCACTTAAAAAGGAAAATGTCTTACAAAGTGTCCCATTAGGCTGACAAATTTACAACACCATGAATAGAAAACCAGAATACAGCATTGTGTTCAGGGAGCATGAGTGGATTTCAGCTCTATAGTGTTTCATCTATATGAAGAAGGTTAGATAGCCTATCACATACTTTCTCACTACTTATCGGCTCCACTTGCTACAGACACGTGTATTAAAGTAAATTAACAATCAATTGTAAAGTGAATTATGGCAACTGTAGTGGGATTGAGTAGAGGCACGTGGGAACATAGTACATTTAACCTTCTATCTCTGCATATATCACTTACCATTAATGCTAAAGATAATCAGGAGGAAAATCCTTTGCCATGTATGCTCAAACACAGGACATCACCCTCGCAAAGCCCATGGTGTAGGGTAGGAACATTAAGCTCTGTTCTTCAGTAGCTCCATGCAGACACGTAAAGCTGGACTGGTAGAAAATCTAAGATCTCTGTTGATGTACACATGATTGAACAGAGTAAAATAATTTAAAACAAAGGAAGTATAGGGGGAAAAAAACTACAGGAAGATAGGAAGGCTCATTCTGTGCATAAAATCTCACCTTCTCTTTCTCCTTGAGTTTAGCCCTGGTTGTAAGTCCCATAAACCAGACAGAATACAAAGCCACTAATTGTAGCACAGCTATTGAAATAATTTATGCCATAGCATCTATAGCTTTCTGTCATCTTTCTAAGGCACTTGGGCTGCAGTAACTATGTATGCTAATAAGTTAACTCATTGCATTATATAGCCTGTTAGTCAAACGAATTGTTGGGTACAATCTGTTCTCAGTCAGGCCAGGGAAGGCTGTTTGTGTAACTACGATATTTTACAAAAAGTAAGCACATTTAATACTATGGTTATAGAGCTGTAGATATGTTTGTCTTATTAAAGTGGACAGATATATGACAGGACTAGAGGAAAAGGGTAATTTTTAATCTTAGGTTTTTAATTTTTAATGTGAGCACCATATTATGATAAGCGCTTCCAGCACATCTTACATAATAGAAAAATAAAATATCTCTGCACAGAACCAAGAGTCATATAATGCTGAAGGTCACTTGCCTCACAACTTTACAAAGTGTTCATTGACACAATGTGAGAGCAAGGTAAAGAAATGTAACTAAAATATACTAAAACCAATAATAAAAAACACTGGCTTTTGTTTACACTGGAACTGAGCAGGAAGCATATTACCTCTGCAAACTATTTTCACTTAGCACAATTCAGGTGGAATTATTGCCATGACCTTTAAAAAATGTAGAAGTGTTGAATCGATAGCCTTTCAGAGGCACAACTGTGGAGGCAGATCTGGCCAAGCTGTGGTGGTGTGTATTTCTGCATCAGAAGGCAGCTGAAACCTAATTATCATCAATCACACTGAGGTAAGTCAGGGCAGTGACAAGCACTTTGCAGGTGAGCATAGAGATGGGCACGTACCTATGGGGATTCCTTTATGTGCACGAGCACGAACCCACAGCTCTTCCGACACTTGCGAGGTGAGACTTAAAGATGAGTTATAGGCAGTGTCACTCATTTACAATAACAAACACCAGTCAGAAACAGCAACCTGCAAATGATGTACAGGCAGCTGGCAGACTGCCACCCCCCTGCAGACCTTGCAGCCACAAACCACACCAGATCACTGAGGTCATCATGATTCCTTGGACTCCGGCCATCCGGTGTTAAAAAATAACAGCTGGCCAATAAGCAACATTGCTCAAGCCCAAGGACAGCAGAAGAAACTCCATTTTGATGTTTCTTCCTCCTCCTCTCCCAGAGTACCACTCCTTAAAGTTCATCCTCAAAGGTCATGAATTGAGGTGGGGAGTGTCCCACAAACTTCCTACTGCAACAGGTCTTTGCATCAGTGCCACCTCTGGAGCCCCCAAGGGAATTTTGGGATGTTCAACAGGAGCTAGAGCAAATGTTTTGTAAAAGTAATCTCTCCACCTATCAGCAAAATATCAACACATTCAAGTGCTTAGTTTCATTGGTGGTCTAAGGATGAAACTCCAGCATCACTCAAACACACTTTAGCGAAAGACGCATAAGGCTGTCAAATGGTGTTGATATCGGGACAGCACTGGTGACTCAGTGCAGCTCTTC
>NW_020884880.1:12190557-12270557 GCF_003945725.1 Corapipo altera
AAAAAACTGTAGGAGTTTTCACCATCCAGGAATAACTCAGACATTAGGCTGTGTTCTTTTGTCTGAAGAGCAGCAAGCAGGGTAATGAAAACAAAACCCGCCGAGACATAAAAGTACAATTTATACCTTTTTATCAAGCAAAGAGAAAGTTGGTTAACGTTTGAAAAGGGAGCAGTAATGTATATTTATTGACAATTTTATTGTAATAATTAGATGTTTACACAGTCTGGACATTGTGGCTAAATCACTTCCAGCATGTTTATTTGTAAAGGGCTGTTTTCAGGGCAGTGCAGCAGGCTCATTAAGAAGACAGACTGCATTAAGATTCAAAGAAATTATTACTTCCCAGGCTTTGCTTCACTGGTTTGGATTTAAAAAAAAATTTAAAATAATTAAAAATAAGCAAAAAAATTTTAAAAAATTAAAAAAAAAAAAAAAAAAAGAAAAAACAGAAAGAAAAATTAAAAGCCCCAACAGCAATATCATCCAAATACCCAACAGATTGGAAATGATCAAGTAAAATGGAGAATATTTTCTCCTGTAAAGGAAACTTCATCTTTTCTGTTCCAGAATAATCTGGTATTGTACATTTGAAACAATATACAACATTGTGGATGCCACTTCCAAGTGCCTCTTTGAGGCTGTTAATATATATTGCTTCAACACTTGTATTTATTGTATATATTCAACACTCCAGCTAAATGACTACATGATATTTAAGATATATCTTCCTTTTTTACTTTATTTTTCAGGTAGTGCTGTTAGTTGACATTTAGGAAGTCTTTAAGTCAGCATTTGGTTTATGCATTATTTGATATGTAGATCCTTTTTTTTTTCCTTCAGCCAAAGAAGGATCACTTTTTACTACAATTCCTCAAAAATATTCATTATTAACCTGGAAAATATTGCACAGGTTTGATTTTTTTTTTTTTAGGCAAAGAAGTGAAACTTTTATACTTATTCTCTACAGAACTCTATTTGGAGCCTTCTTCGCTGATCAGTTTACAGTGATTTTTTAGATCTGGAGTGAATTTCATACATGTAAATAGACACTAAACACCAACTACAGATTTTTCTGGTTTTACAAAGGTAAGAGAAAGGAAGGTAGCTGAAATGGAAAGACTTCCCAGAAATGCAGCCTTGATGATCAAGTCCTTCTACATCAAGTTATGCACAGAAGAGCACTCTGCTGCATTTAGTGAAGTACTCATTTTAAAATTTAAAATCTCTTTAAAAATTAAGACAGTAAATAGGCTATAATGTTGCTCCTGTCCAAGTATGTTTCCATTACAATTAAGTAATCAATATGCAGTATTTATTGCTGAAAGATTATGCACAACAAGAAGCACATAAGAGGTACCTGTACTTAAAACTTCCTCGCTTTCCTTTAGCTACTGTTAAGCTACTTTTCCCCAGAAGTGGACTCATTAAATGCCATCCAGTACATCTATATAAATGCTGTATACTCCCTGCTCTCACAAATAAGAACAAAGATCATAAAAGAAATTGATAAAGAGATGTCAGTTTGCAAAGAAAATACTGGGTTATATTTCCTGAGAGCTGCAGAAGTCAACTTACAAACTTGAAATATTACAGATTTAGTTTTACAAGTCAATCACAGCAATATATTTGGCCTCGCAATTACTGTCAGTTTTGACAGGGAAGGCAATAATTTTTTTTTCCTGACGTGAGTTTCAATAAAATCAGGTAGCCACATCACAGAACACTTTCTTACATAGAGAATTAAAAGGACTTCTCATAAAGAATACTGCCATCATTAAATATATATCATGCATTCATTCAAGAGTATGGGGGGGAAAAAAAGGGGACTACCTTTACAGGTGGACCTGATCCAAAGCCTATTATAAGGACAAGAACATTTCTATTTACTTGAGTGGACTCTGGAAAAATCTCTTTCTGTTCTCAGAAGAGGGGAAAGAGACAACAGACAAAACTGAAGGCTAATTTTATCTTTTTCTCTATTTCCTAAGACGCCCAAGTGGGAACTAAAAATTAACTACCTAAGGTGAATAAATGGCTACAATTTGAAATTGTAGCTATTTTGCTTAAAAATGCATGAATGAAATGTTTTCCACGGCAATTACAATCAATGTAATGTTGCATATAGTCAAAAATGGTTTAACATCTGTTACAGCCAAACATGCTTTAAGGGATATGATACTTAGAAGAATTCTTTACCTTTTTTAAAATATATTAATTGTGGACCAAAATAATTATGGAGGTAATGAACTAACATGTTTGTTGGGCAAGAAATAGTGAACTTGGTTCCTGCTTGGAGCCTGTGAAGTTGAAGGAGGATGAGAACCATGTGAACCCACAGATCAGCAGCATTTTTATTGTACCAGGCAAAGAAAAAAACTGGACTTGTATTTATTCTGTCATATCAGAGTGGTGTCAGCTCACCACTGACTACAGAATTGCAGAAAACTGGCCTGGAACAGACCTCAGGAGGTGATTTACTACATGCCCCAACCCTAAGGCGGGAATCGCCATGGTTCAGTCATTCCTAGCAGGTGAGTTCATTCCCTGCAGGTTCTCCAAATCCTCCAGAAATGGAAATCGCGGAAGCTCCCCAGGCAACCAACCCCAACGCTTCACTGCCCTCACCATTGGAAAGCTTCACCTTCTGCCTGATCTGCCTCTACCTGGAAGCAATGTACGCCTGTTATTTCTTGGTGTCACCCATGATTAACGCGATCCCATTTAGCAACTAGGGGTGTAAGCCTTACTGCAAACAAAAGGTCTCTCAGGTATTCCTAACATGAGATGGAACAAATGATAAAAATGACCAATTTGGATTTTCTTCTAAAGCTATGCCCTGTGTCACATACCCTTTGTTCAGAACGGGTAGAGCTACATCCCGGGCAGACCAGAGCAGACACTGCGCAGGCTCCTCGCTAGGAAAGAGCCATATTTCCTGCTACTTTCAAAACATGCAACTCCATTAAGTCCTCAGGATTGGACTTAATTATGAGAGCAATAAATTTGGCCTAGAGAAAATTGAATAAACTGGGAGACATGGGGACTGTCAGTGGCCCACATACGGATGTTATAATTCTGTGTCAGTATACTCATATAACAAGATAAATCCTCATTATTATGCACTTACTCCTTCCTTCACTGAAAGGATAGAGGCACAGCCAAAGCATTCATCTGCCATTGACAGCTGTCTATAATAAAGGCTGCTGAAGACAATACTAGTATCTGCCCCTACACAATTTAGATTTGGTAGGGAGCAGGAGCAGACAATGAAACAGACGGGGTCAAACACAACTTTTCTCACAGTTGGCATACCTGTGACATTTTTAGGAGAGTAAAACCTAATTAATCCTGGCATAATCAATCAGATCTCAGCCCAGAGTGTGCAGACCATCAGTGTGTGAACTGGGAGTTCAAAATGAGTACCACATAAAATACTTCCATCTGGTTACAAGAACTATCTTATGCCAAGGAGATCCTCTCTGGAGATCAAAACCACCAAAGCTATTCACTTTGTGTTCATAATACTTCCTGTATTTGTTAAGTGCTGGGCACAGAGTGGTTTTGAACATCAAGAACCATTTCATAGATAAACTGGTGTCCTGTATCCAGGTGGCTAACTCACGGTTAGTGGTATCCTTTAAATTACAGAAATTAAGTTCCCACAATATCACCAATTTGATTTTAAATCCTGTATTTCACATGAGTAAGAAGTTTCAGGAGCACTTGCAATGAAGCCAAGGGAACTATGTGACTAATGCTTACTCTTGTCAATGAGGAGTTAATACTGTGCCCTCAAATTAAGAATTACCTACTAACTTTTGCTGAGTTAAAGGGGGAGTCACATGGCTAAATTCCCTTGTTTCAGACTGTACATGCAGAACTGATTGTTTTCAAGAAGCAGAAAGTGGAAAAGACAGAAGACATTTCTGTCATTGACAACTGCCTACATTTCAATTTTTTTCTGTAATACCAGCAGAAATGACAACACTTAGGATGAGCAGAACATTCAAGAGCCCACAGATATAGGAAGGGCAGACACTAATAAGTATTATGATGAATGTAGTCTGAATAGCTACTGTAATTTCAGTTATTACATTTAGCAAACAGTATGTCTACTGTTACTGTTAACTAGACAAAATTATTGGAATAATTGTCTGAATTATCACCATTCATAATCAAACACTGTTTACCAAATGAAATACATATGCTCTCAGTAGCTGGTCAGTACTCTGTTCAATGATCCCTATGAGTCACCCTGGTCAGTTTTTGACTGAATTACTCTAACATATATTCCCCATGTTTCAAATGTTATGACATCTAAGCAAGAGTATTTTGCATGAAGGCCTCCTTAACATCAACCAGAATGTAGAAAATAGAATTCCACTGAAATACATTATCATTACCATTTAATGAAATGGGC
Source organism: Corapipo altera (assembly GCF_003945725.1). Classification (NCBI taxonomy): domain Eukaryota; kingdom Metazoa; phylum Chordata; class Aves; order Passeriformes; family Pipridae; genus Corapipo; species Corapipo altera. The sequence continues at coordinate 12,194,981 of NW_020884880.1, forward strand.
TTGATGAAATCCCTTTGTGGTCTATGTATGCTTCTTGGAATCATCAGCTTGTCTGAGGACACGCAAATGGGAACATTTCACATCATGGCTTAATATGCCATTCTGTCAGATCAGGCTATAATTCAAAACCCCGATCCACACCTGATGGACAAACACCTGCATAAATTTCTAGCTCATTGAATTTATTAGAGATGTTCAGAAGCAATGCTGCAGCTGAAAGGCCCAAGATAATATCAAACATAGATCAGTAAGGCTCAGTTTTCAGCAAAGAGTCAGACATGTAGCGCTTTGTTCTCTGCTTGCCTAAGTATGACACAGACCACCACTGGTATGGATTCAGGTTCACACTCTCAAGTGGGTATTTGCATAGTCTCCACCTGAAACATTCATTTGACCCAATTCTGTAAAAATCCGATGTTTTAGGAAGACACCTTATGGTACATATTCTCCTCTTCATAATTTTGTACTAGTAATGAATGAAAGACTAAAGTGAAGACAGAGTATTCATAGAAGTGCAAGTCATAAACATGGCTTAGTGAGAGAGATTATTCTGGATGATGCCTCTGCATCTTGAACTTTCATTCACCTGAAAATTTACAAAGACCGGGAGAGAAGACGTTTGTTTCCCAACTGCTGCCTTTAAAGCAGTACTAGATACATTAGAGGGCAGCAACTCTGGTCACAAGTCCATAGTGACCTATAGGTGACCTTGAGTGGTTATCATAGGACAGTGAGTAGCTGAATAGGTAATCTCAGTCTAGAAGTGGTTAAGTATATTGTGTGAGTCTCAGAAGCAGAAACGAATTAATGGATAGGAAGATGGTTAGTTTATAGACCTTCCAAAACAGTTCTCACAATTGCTAAAGTGGATTGCCTATTTTTTTGTCAAGTAATGGAATTCCAGATGCATAGATTACCCACCCTACTCCATTTCATTGCAGTCTAATACCTTAAAACTAAGTCCAAAATCAGCTTGAAAATAAGGGGAAAAGATGTTGCAAAACAGGAGTCTGGACTATTTTACTGGTACAGGCAAACAAAAATTACTGTCACAAGATACAGAGATTTTGATAAGAGACAGCTGACACAATGCACTAAGATGGTGGGAAATGTAGGACAACAGGAGTTATTGGAATAGAGCCTTCCAACAACTAGAAATAACCGTTTTTAAAAGCTAGAAATACCTTTTTTCTATAGTAATGGTAGTGTGGCCATTATGAGCATGCCGACATAAACACCTTTCAGAAAGGAGAAACCAACATCAAAACATGATTGTAAGTGACGATATAATAAACCACACTCCTTCCTACACATACATGTGCATTCATGCCTGACTGCTTTTAATTTAAATATAAGGAAAGAATGGCAGTCCTCTCAGAGGTGAGACAGAAAAGGAAGAAGGTCCCTCTGCTTTCCTGATGCCATGTGACTGTTTACAGATTTCATCTTTTCCCTTCCAAACAGAACTCAGAAGTCTCAGAGGCTGAAGACCACCAATGAATAAACTGAGTTGCCCATGCCTGTCAGACTGTCTGTGCTCTGCCTTTCTCATGCTGACCCTATTAGATTTGACTATTAAAAAGCAGCATTGGGCCATGTCAGCTCTTGGGTGGGAGACTGCCAAGGCACATGTCCATGCTGCTGGCATTTGAAAGATTGATAATAATCCTGTGCAACACTTTTTTTCCTTTAAACAAGGCAGTTCTGCACGGGGGTCAGTTCTGTGATGCTACATACCTGTCTTGTACCATGAGGTGTAAAGCTAAAATCCTGATTGCCTGTGGCCATTAAAAATCCCAAAGCACTATTTACAAATATGCAAGCAATTACGGCAGACTGAAAGTGGCCAAACTGGTAATTCTCTTCTGCCAACATAAATCCTCCCACTGTAACTGAATGTGGATTTTTTTTTCATCTCACAGTATAAACTTTAAAGTCTTGCTGTAAAATGCTCATTAGCCATCAAATATCTTTATGGAGTAGCACTTGCTTTACAATAGAGGGTGAAAGGAAGTTTGTTCTATGGGTTCTGAGCCAGTGAGGATACTTTAGAATAAAAGCTCCAACACATCAGTTTGCTACAGCAGAAAATTAATAGAGATAGATTGGTTTTTAGTGGCATTTGAAACTATCTGCCTCTTCATCTACCAGTAGCTCTTCTTCTCACTGTTGTACTGCACTGTTGTACTTTATTCTCCCACATGCTGCTACAAGATGACACCTTGGATTTTTAAGCTTTTCCTGTTAATTACAAGATTCGTTCCTCCCAAAAGGCTGGGAAGAAACTGACGTTTTCAGTTTTAAATTTGACTCATGTTGGCATAGCTTTCAGGTGCAGAGGTTCTGCCTCTACTTTGCTGTGAACTCAGCTCCCTATGAATTTCTCTGTGTGGGAGTTTGGACTAAGGAAAATTCCATACAGCAGAAAAAGAATTGTCTAGATCCCATTACAAAAGTATTCCTAAACAAATTTTTAAAGGATTATATATAATGATGTAAAAATTCATGGCTTATCACTGCCTGATCTACTTTAAAATTTAAAGGGAAAATATACATATTCCTTGGCACAACACAGTTGGATAAGAAAAGCTGCATCCCTTTGATCTGCACAACCTGCCACCACCTCAGCCCTTTTTACTTCTTCCTGTAACAAGGAAAGACCAGCCAAATCACAATTTCATCCCAGAAGCATGAAATACCCTTGCTTACACCCAGCTTGAATCCATGATTTTAAGTTCCTAGTGTGAAGTTGGTTGGTCCTGGTCCCTCACAGTAAGACACTGGATGCTGGGCAGGAAATGAACTCTAAAGCAGAGATTTGACAGAGCACTCTTTGCTGAGCACAGTGTCATTTTTTTTTAAATAAAGATGGAATTAGGCAGACACTTCTCTGAGAAATGTCAGCTTCAGAGAAACCCTGGTAAGTGAAGGTCTTACGGAGTTTATCAGTACTTTGTGCTATGTAAAGTGGAAAGTTGTTTATAAGGCTTCCATGCATATGCTTATTCCCACAGTTACACACTAATAAATTTTTCATCAACTTGAGGGAGAGAGATGAGAGGAACATCAAAAGGCAGTTGAAGAGCACACCACTGTCATCTACCTGGGTACTTTCATCACATTTTAATATTTTACAGCTTTCCTACAGGTCCCACTGAACTTTATCAAGCCAGGACTCTGATCTATACCTGCAACTCCATTTTGCTTCACTGGAGATAGAAAAATGGATTTCTATCAATTGGCTTAGAGAAGTCAGTGCCATTCTTTTGTTTAGTTTGGCTTACAGAAATAATTGCATCTCTTTCAGAAAGAGGACAGAGTATTCAGCAACAGGCACTTTCAACTTGTATTGCCTGTTTTTGAGTTACTGTTCTAGGATCCTGATGTAGAAGCAAGCAAATTCAATAGCTTCTCAGTTTCAACAGTCTTTGGATCATGTTTTAAAGGGTTATTCTTTACGCTCCTTCTAATACTGTGTCATACTCAGGCTGCAGAGCCAAAAAAGAAAGACGTTTATGCATTTGGCTTTGAATATAGAATGGGATCTTAATTAGCATTCACTTTCAGCTTAATTCCAGTCATAGAAAGGTTTTATCATTAATAGAGAACCAAAAGGTAAGCCAAGGCATGTAATGTCTCTAAATCTTATCCATACATCTCTCTGATAGAAGAACCAGTGCATACACTGCCATCAGTATGTGCAATTTGTGAAAGCATGCAAAAACAGGTATATCCTAACAAGATGCTGAAAAAATATGTGAACCAGTTATCCATTTATAGAAGTACATGAAAAAATACTAAAGAGTGGCACGGTTATATCTGGGTGCTTCTGCTATAGAAAGCATTTGTATTACCCTTACTTCTCTGAATAAATTCAAATGACAGCCCCATTTCATTTCTTCATTCAGTCTGGAGGCCAGATGGCATTAGAATCATTTACTTCACCTTGTTGTGCTTAATTACTACAATCAACACACTATTTTCCAAATTAATCATAACAAAGTAATTTCATTAGTAACACAGCAGGCTGTTGAATTATTAGCATCATAACAGTTTGCAAACAATTAAACTTTATTTGAACCTTAAAAATTTGCAGAGTAGAACATTATTATAAGATCTAATGGCAGGATCGTACAAATCCAGAACAGAGCAAATAATCAAGTAAAACACTGTACAATATATGAGTTACAATCACCTTTTATAAAATTCATTCTCTCACTGCTCATAGAAAGGCAAGCGCAACCTAAGCAAACAAAGAAAATAATGTGATTAGCATTTTCTACCTCCGAGTTTTGTTTAAGTTGTATTAACAGAGATTTTCTTATCCAAAAAAGGTTATGTTATTTGCACCGATTTAAAGTAAACCATTCGTTTGAGACGTTACTCCAAGACATTTCCAGTGAGTTTCAGATATCTTTTACGTTTTAAATGTTAAGGCAGTTTGTTTACTTCCCCTCCCCCCTTCCCCCAAGTACCAAGAGGGGGAAGCCCTAAAGCAGAACTACAGACAAAAGCCACTTGATTTCTTTGGTTGCCACCACCCAGGAGAGGCCGCTCTGGGCAGCCCTGCCCCTCATCGCTTGGGTAAGGACTCCCTCTCCTGGAAAAAAGGCAGAAGCGGCGCGGGACAGACAGCACGGAGGGGGAAGGGGACAGGGACGGGATCGGGATCCGCCTCCGCCTCCTCCGGTCCCACGAAAATTTGCTGCCACCCAGCGCCGCAGCCGCGCAGCGCAGGGCCCGGGCCGAGGCCGCCCCCGGCTCGGCAGCGGCACCCCCGCGCCGGCCCCGCGCTGAATCAAGTCTCGTCCGTATGCACTTGGTCTCAAGGATATGGGGAGGGGGAGGACGGGGGAACGGGGTTTATTCCAAAAAAAAAAGTAGGTGGTGATGGTGGAGGGATTCGGAATCACGCAATTAATAAAAAGCCATTTCGGTGGGCAGATTTATGGCGCTGCCATGTTAACAAGGGAGAAGGAGCGTTTCCAGCCCTGCTATTAACGCTTCACATTCTGTACACAATCCACCGGTACGCTTGACAAATTAAAGTAGTAAAAGATCTGAAGACTATAATCTATCATTTTAATGCTTTGCTGATAACGCACAGAATCCATTTCAATGACTATCTCTTTTTAAAAAATTGAAACAAAACTCCGTACCCCGTTTGACGTCTATTAGAATCCAGTGTACCAGCAAGGACCATACATTACCTAACACAAAGCATAACATCTCAGTTTACTGAAAGGATCCGAATTCTGAGTTCAGGCTAACGTTACCTTTTAACCCACACTGTTCCCAGGGTCCGCCTGAAGCGTAAACAGCACAAGCAACTACACAGGGACCTGCACAGGCTCAGCAACTCACACATTGGCCTGATCAGCCTCCTTGGCAGATTAAGGGTCTCACAAATCAACTGTGTGGGAAGCTTCAAAAAAGTTGATCTTGCATGCTAATGGCAAAGCACGCTCCAAAACAAGAGTATTTAAAGTATTAACTCTGACTTGCCCAACCCCTTGTCCATAAGTGGTAGTATTTTAGCGTAGCGTTTTGTTTCAACCAATGTTTTCAGCCACAACATCCTGGATTTGACAGCGAGACCGCAGGTACTCATCCACGTAGCACTGAAGATTTGTTGCACAACTTGTATCAGAATTCCACGGTATCCAGATTTGACTCTGCAGAAGTACCTGTAAGGTACAGATAAAATATTCCACTCTACCATGGACAAAAATCTTAGCAAAAATCACGGGGTTGAATATATTTTCACAAATTTTCATAGAATTCCATCTCCAAGTCAGAAGGGTATCCACACAGGCCAAATTATTACATCAGCAAAAGAATCAAGTCTTCATTGTGTGTCAACAAAATAGTAATTAACAATACAATACTAAATGTATGAGAAAAATAAATCATTACCTAAAACCTAGCATAAAAAACCATTTGGAAACAGAGTACCCTGAAGACTTGCAATATTACACATAAATTTCCCTCGTTTTTCCGGTGAAACTGCACAAGATATACAGTGAGTATTAAAAGGTTAATGCATGCATGAACTGAGCAATAGTTTACCCTCAAAGTTCAGCTTAATTTTTCTAAATCTGAGGAACAGGAAAAAGCCCTGAAAGAACACAAACCTACAGCTATACATAAACTGCTAGCATGTTAAGGAGCAACAGGCACTATATGGCTGCTTGTGCCCCATATGTTAACTACCATCTATTTCATTTCCTATCATTACAATTCTATAAAAAGTGACTAAGAGGAACATTTCCTTAGAATTATGATCAATTACAGTTTATAATGTTTAATATACACAAGGCAACGATCTGACTACATTTACTGAAACCACAAAATGTGTACAGCAGAATCTTCCTTCAGAGGCTGGGTCTGTAAACTGCAGCTGCATACCACTCTTTATTTCAAGTGCAGATTTCTCCTGATTAGGGAGAGGGAAGTTGAAAGTTCATCTTTAACCAAAAAACCTCAAACATGCATATCAAACTGAGTCCAAGTATCTATCCCCTTCCACAGTTTTCTGCACAGTGAGATACATACATATTACTAAAGTAACAAAACTAACTAGAAACAGCACCAATTTTATTTTAAAAAAATATGCAAAAGAAACATAGTTATTAAGTATATCATCCATTGAACACTGTGGTTTAATATTTCATATAGAATCCCAGAAAATAAGTATTTTAATTGAACCGTCAATATATTTTGCCATAATCTTTATGTTAACAGGACTCCTACAAAGGTTCCAGGAAAGACACACTTATGAAACAGAGAACAAGGGAACATAGAAGCCATTACAGAAGATTGGATTAAAATGTACTTACCCAGGCCTCTCAAATATCATACATCTCCATTATGTAGGCTTTAGGCACCAAGCCAACGGTTCCCTTCATTTCTCCTACCCACCAGCCATATTCATCGTACTCCTAATTGAAAACAATATGCAGTATTAACCTTTAGTCTGATATAAATGCAATAGAGTTTTGTATGCAACTCCTTATGGACGCTTTGTCTTATATACAGCTATAACCATTTTAACTCAAAATTAAAACATTATATCTTTTTGTTATAGGCATTCACATGCAGAGTTAAGCAAAGGCAGAAGCTAAATTTTAAAAAGGCCAGGCAGACTCAGGAAAATTTCTTAATTATGGCCACACTTCTCCAACACCTACTAAAAATATTCTCTCTTCATCACAAATGCAAAAACCTTAACTTTGTAACCAAAATCTAATAGCACAACACTGACGTATAAGAATCAACAGGGATTCTTTCAGTATGACAAGGCTAAACTCAAACTTACAATCAACTTATTTTAAAAACTACTTTGTTCAATGTGAAGGGAACACTACATATCTAATACATAATCTTTCTACGGACAAAGTCTACTATTGCTTTAGGCTTGCAGAAATTCTATGGCAGATCTCATATGCCTGACAGATGACTAATGTACTTTTGTTTGAAATTTGTTTAGGCTTAGTGAGATAAATATGAAACAAAATGAATTATAATAGTTTAAAGAAATAATATCTTCCAAAAGCAATACCAAGTAAGAGTATTGTGGTATCCAAATTTAATTTTTTCCTATGAGATAAATATTTTAAAATCAATCCTAACAGTGGTTCAATAAATTTTAACAGCTGAAATTGCACACACACATATATTGACTTACAAATGAAGTATTATTAAAACAGAGACCCCACTGAAAACGGAATGATTCGTAAGACAGAAATTACTTTGGAACAAACATGAAAAATACAAAATACACAGATATCTCTGATAAGCAGCGTCTGCTTCCCGCTACACTGTTCTTGTGATGAGAAGATAAAACACTATAGGATTTTGAATTACTGGTCCTACTGAGATAAAGCTATTATTTTGACTGTAGATAAAGTTTTTGGTTATAAATAGTCAAGTGGAGCTTAAGGGTTAATGGAGTTTCATTAGAGCCTGAGCTATAATGATTTGCTGCTGGCATATTTTGCCTGGTCAAGAGTTCTCTGGGGTCCTATGAGGTGCTTAGTGTACTCAGCTCTCCCTGTGCTTTAACTGAAGCCCTGCTGATGGCCCATCTTCATGTGAGCCCTGGCTTTTTTTTGCCCTTTTTTTTTTTTTTTTGCCGTTTTTTTTAAATGCTTGCATGCAGGCACACGCACGCTAATTGTGGAAGGCTAAACACTAGTCTTAAATTAAACATTTTCCTCCTTCTCTTAACAGTGAATTGGAGATTTAAAAGATTCTATCCTGCTATCCATAAAATACTGCAGCAAGTGTGATTTAAAGGAAACACACATAAAAAGCAGCAGGAACACCTTCATTTACAATGTGAACATGCAAACGAGAAAGCTGCAAAAATAATTCCACCTTCTTTTCCCTTCCACTGCAGATCAGTGCTGGGGATGGGTCTGGTCTTGAAAGTCTAGAGGTGTCTGTCTGAATCTAATCTTCAGTGCACACTCCTCTCCACAGAAGTTAAGAACTGCTCCTAACCTTTCCCATGGGGCTTCACATTACACCCCAAATCCTTAAAGGCGAAACAATACCCTGACACTGAGGTTTATAATGTTCCAGATCAGCCTGTTTAAAAATCTATGCTTTATCTCACAATACACTGTTTAAATATACAAACTGGATTTCAAGACTGCAGTGGGAAATTGCTGAAAGGAGCGGCACTACTGGAATCTCAGCAATAAATCTCTCCAAGGGAAAGCAACAAAAGATTTTAAGCTGCTACTTGGAATACGCGAAGTGACTGAAAAGAGTGATTAAGCAAGTTTTGCTAGACATCAGCCAAAAAAACAAACAATACATGAAATGAGGGAAGTGGCTCAGTTAAGCGGTCATTAAACTGCATATGACAAATGGCACAGAAAAAGCCTGTGGATTACATTACCCATTGAAAATGTTCCACTTAGCAACACTACATGAACTTAGAAACAATTGTTTTTAAAGAAACAATTCAGATACCTCAAATTAAAATTAAAAGCATGCTGCTGTTCTGAAAACTTTCTGGTTTTTGCTACTTACTAATATACCACTTACTGCTCTAGCATGAAGCTAAGTGAGAAGATGAAATGAATGTTGATGTAACAGACTAGTAAACTAATTTAAGGATTCACTCCAACCATTATACCATACAGACAATATTGCAATACAGAAGCTTTTACTTTACATTACTATTCTTTGCATGGCTCTCAAGAGCAACATGAATCCCAATTAAACTATCTGCTGTCTATACAAGTCTGAACAAAAATACAATGCAGATACCTGGCTACCAAGAACATAAAACTTTAATCTCAGGTTTTAAAATGATTAGATAGCACTCCCTTTTAAACTGACTAAAGTACAGACATTTCTCTTTAAACTCCTAACCACTCCTTCCTGTCCTCAGTACCACAAGAGTGCTTAACTAGCGAGGCAGATAAGCAGCCCCCTAGTCCTTTCTTCAAGTCACACATAAAAAGCAAATTGATGTATTGTTTCTATCAATGTTATCAATTATGAACTCCCTCACAGCAATACAATTTAATTAATACACTGCTGTTGTGAGGTCCATATGTCTATTATTGCTGGTTAAGATGTGTAGAATAAAAGTCTACAGCCCACATTTGTGGGAAATAATGATTAATATGTGGAAGCATTAACATGCAGGAGTTAGAAGTTTTATAAGAATAAAAGTTGGGAAGCACGGTGCTTTTGCAAGCATCAGCTTCAGATCTCAGGTACCACTGGGTTTACCATCTGGTATCCCTCACTGCATTCAGCTCTTAACTGCTAACATAGGCAAGCAACTATACTTCAGAAGGACTGATAAAATAATGAAGAGTCCTTTAATCTACAGGAAACCATTGTAGTCAATTTATAAGAAATATTGCATCCCTTTGTAGGATGTGTAATTATTTTCTATTAATCATGTGCTATAAAGCTACATTATGTGGTTATTCTGTTATCACTGGAAAGAGGCCTGCAGTCAGCTCCTGACAATGTTAGGTAATTACTAACACAAAGCTTCTTTCTCCTTATGTAGAAACGCTATCAAGATCCAGAGGTGCTGTGATGCTCGCTGTATGAAAATAACTCTCCAAAGAAATTCAATAACTGCAAAATGAATTGCTCCAAGGCAAATAGAGGGATAGGAGAGGGGGCAGGGCCAGATCCAGCCACCATGCAATGAGGAGAATGCACAAGTGTGCGGCCACGCTCTGCCATGTGACGGGGAGCACATTTGCCATACCAGGCAATGTTAGCAGGGCTGGGGGGAGGAGGGGGCCACCACAACCCCTGGAAGACAAGCACCAGGGCAATGGAATATATTACGCCCAATAATATGAAACAACAACCTTACCAAATGACCAAATGCTTTCTAAGCTACTCCTGCGTTTCCACCGTCTTAGAGTGCCTTATTTTTTTTCCTCGCAGAAATTTATTAACCAAAGTGAAGTAATTTCACAGGGCAGCAAGGAACAGGTTATAACTTAACATGCTGGCAAAACATTCTCTGTACAGCATGCTTTGATAGCAGGGGGAAAAATCCCATCAGGGTTTACAGTTTCTTTAAATGCTTTAAACTGAACACTGTGAGCAGGCACTTCTCCTTGTCCCCTTCCCACCAATTTCACTGCACTGATGTGTATGTACCCATGACTCCAGGAGACATTGCTGATAAAAGCTTTTGCACTGGGGAAAACATGGTAGTTAGAAACACACTACCTGTTTTCTACAGGTATCTTTTATATCCAAGATTTTAGTCCTGTATAGAAGACAATTCTGACATGCAAAAAGAGAAAATCTCCAATACAGTCTCTACCTTTAGAACAGATCATCTGCCTAAATTAGGTTCTCCAGATGCTTTGCACCATATTAACTTCTACTGACTTCGGCAAAAGTTGAGAACATCTGGTTCTTGTGCAATTAGTCCCCATTTTTAAATACATATGGTATGGTTTTCATGTTTGTGGAGTGGGTTTTTTATTTGTTTTTTAAAAAGAGTTGCTGAAAATCACCATTGTGTTTCAATGCCTTGAAGAAAACAATGCAGTGGTATTTTTAAAAAAAACTCGACTGAAGTGGGTGAATTAAACATTTTTCTCGTTCCCTCTTCCAGTGGCACTGTGAGTAATATTCACTTACAGGCTCAATATCTGCAAACCTTAAAACTGAAAAGCAAAACTTACCTATAGCTTTCTTTGGGGTTAAAATAAGTAGCCTTTACTGTCAAGCTAAATATGTGTGGGAAGCAGAGATAAATTTTTTTCAAAGACTGTCCTGGGGGGCAATTTTGGCAAGAAAATATTTTAAAACATCTCTAATTCATCCAGGAGATTCATACTAGCTAAAAAGTTTTAGAACTTCCTTTGGTGTAATTGTTGAATGATACACTATCAACCAGGGAGCAGTTTTGGCACAGAACAGCATTTTCTCTAAAAAGCAGAGAATGACAAATGCTTTAGATAAGTGAATGAGACTTCTTCACAGGTAGTAGAGTTGTTTTAAGACAGCAATAAAATGGTCATCTTTAAAAATATAAACCTCAGATTTATTGTATGGTTGCATTATTAGGTTTTATTTCCCACAATAACATGAGATGAAATAGACACCAATTAAAGATTTCCAATATAAATCATGGTAAGCAGACTGAATTCTGAACCAAAAGTGTCCCCAGAAAACACCCTGGAACAATAAAAAGGCCATTTTATTTTCCATTAGATGACACAAGTCCAAATTTTTTTCTAATCAGGTAGGTAAAGGCTTAAATATTATCAGTATGCAATCCAGCAGACCTAGAGCCACTTTGCATTAGTCTTAACTAACCTTCTATCTAAAGGCCTTCACTTTTATCTTGTGTTCAGACATGTATTTATTCACCTCCCCTCCCATGAGGAATATACCTAAACAAGCCAGAGAAAGGGTAATGTACAACTTTGGTGCAGCATTTTAGTTTTGATCAGAAGCATCCCACTGAAGTGAATCTCCCAATGATCCCATTTTCCCCACATTGGCTAACTTGGCAGAACACACACACTACATTTATTTAAGATGAAATTAAAATGGAAGACACACTTGAATGTACTTTAACCACTAATTTGTTCTCATTCCACAAAACCATGCTAGACCTCTTCAGACATCAAGCAGCTTTCAAAAAGCATAGTGTGGACACCAGGGCCTCAAGCACTAGTGTTTCACTCTGCAAATCTGCTTCTATTGGTACTCCCCATTTGCTAGGGGAGTCATAGGCAGTATGGTCATGGAAACAGAAATTACTCTTAAATACTGATCTCAGTATGCTCAGCCAGAAAACAGCCTGACTAAAGAAATACTCAGGATTTTAGTATGCCTTTGATATCTTTTTGAAAAAATACTGAATAAATACATTTTATTAAGATTATACAGATAGTGTACAAAATGCTCACAGTGATTCTGAAACAGTTGCATTGTTAAGTTGCACTTTATTTCATAAGCAGTAACCTGAGCTATGAAGACTCTTTGTTTGTCTTTTCAATAAGTAAAAAATACAGGTTGAGATGTGAGCATTTTAACAGACGTTTATTGTATTGAAAGAACAAAAATCTGCCATGCTGGAAACCTACAATCTCTGAATAAAGGGTAATCTAAACACCAAGTTAATGCTCCACTTTCATAAAAAATTCTAGAGCAAAAGGTTAAGTCACAGATGAGATTTCCATGACTCATAAATATCAGACTGAACAGCACTGGCATGTAATGAAATAATAACAGGTAAGGAGAATTCCAGTTTGAGATATAATTTTTTATTTTAAAAATTATTTGCTATTTAAATACAAATATAAATAAGATGGATGTTAAATCAGCTTTAAAGTAAAGAAATGTCTGTAATTCTACTAAGCAGGTGTCTGCTAACATCTAGGTAAATTTTCATTATTACTTGCTTTTGGCCAATGTAACTATGGAATTTCACAACACAAAACATACACCTAAAGTAAACAAACTATTACTGCTAGTGCTGCACTTGCATAAATTGTGCATACGAAACTTAGGAAAAAAAATCGAGCTACCTCCATTCACAGTTATCTTTGTTTCTGGAAATTGATTTCTTGAGTAGAGCTATGGAAGATTTATAAAAATGATTTTTGTATCAAGGTCTGTTTTCCCATTTATCACATGGGCTTGAAAGCAAAGGCAAGCCCATAATTGAGCAGGAGTTAAGAGCAATCATCCTTTTAGCAAACATGACTCCAAAGTGTTAATTTCTAATAGTCAATATTAACTAAAAAATGTTTAAAAATCCCTTTATCATTAGAACCATAAAATATTTTTTTACTACATAATAGAATAGGGGTATATAGTTTTCTGAAAGTTCACATCATTCATAGCATAAGTGATAAAAGACACTTGAATATTCAAGAATACTATAAATTAATAATAATAGTATATCTCTACAGATACATTGATCAATTAATCTGAGAAGTTAGCTACTTTTTTAAATAAAGAAAAGTTAATCAGTAGTATTGAGATCTGTTAATTCTGCTCAGATTAAAAACTCAACTTTTGAGGGAAACTCTCAAAGGTAGAAAAACCTAGACCAAAGTTGGGGGGGGTATTTGTTTTTGTTGGTTTGGGGGGTTTTTTTGTAAAAAAAAGGGTAGTTTTTGAATGCACCTTTAAAACAAGAAAAACATACTTTTCTACAGTAATTATACTAGTCGGGCACAGGTATCTCTGTTGTCAGAATATGAGCTCATGCTTATTGAACTAACATTGAATTTTGATGCTCAGTTTAAAGCAAATTATGAGAGACTTTTCTTTGCATAATGCCTAGCTATTTTAAGAAGCAAATGCTGCCAAATTGAAACCAAGCTCATTTTTCTAAAAGGCGTTTACCTAGGAACTTATGGGTAGCATATTGCTCCTCTTCCTTTATTTAAATTCTATAAGTGCCCAAATTTGCTAAACCAATTCATAATTATTTCTGTTGTAATAATGATCTCTCTTCTTGGAAACAAAATAGTCACTTTTCCCCTAATTTCTGTAAAGGTATGTGAAAAGCTAGTAAAAATATATTGCTTTGGCATAACTATTTCTGGGAGAGATGAATATCTATCTTACCACATTCATCAGAGCAGGCTACACCATTTATATTTCACTGTAAAACAAAGAACTATTACATGTTGCACAAATATGCTCGATATTTTGTTAATGCTTCACCCTTCCTACTATAACACTACTATACCTCCACTTACTTCCTTATCAGCAAAAAGTGATTTTCAAGAGCAATGTTCATACCTGGCTGACATATGATAGAAAGGCAATAAAGCCATAGCTAGGTTCAGCTGAAGCTGAATTTATGACACCATTTTGGATCCATACACATAACCCTCTGTCAGTACCTGCATCTCTCATTTTCAACCACTAGATGGTGTAAAAAATAAAAGAATTGCCTAGGATGCCTGCCGACTGCCACAAAATCCAAGTATTAATGTAGTGGATTAGGCAATATTTTTAAAGAAAAGTGTTGACCCACTTCAGGATGGTTAGGCTCACTTTTTCTTTGGTTATATTTTCACTTACCAAACAAAGAGCTCATAAATGATCAGACCTTGAAACTGAATCAAGTGGAAGGTTAAGATGGATAATGCTCTGGCACTTTGCCCTCCAAGGACCCTAAATTCTGAGCTGACAGTAGTGGCCAACACTCATTTTTCCAAAAAAGCTGTAACAATCTTTAAGCGAAACAGGGCCAAATTTTCTGGGCTATATTTTGGAGTAGAAATCAATCCCAGAGAGAGAGAATCTATATATCTGGAGCAGCAGCAAGCCTGTTTCAAGGACTGATTACAAATTAATCATGGCACGGCAACAAGTCAGTTGATATACACACGACAGCTTAAGCTACTGTTTTTTTATTCTGCTCCATTTTTTAAATTAAATTTCTCACTTTTTTGGGGAAGGAGTAGCAAACAATTTTTTTCACTTACAAGCTGAAGATTAAGATTTTATAGTCCCGATACTGTACCCAGAGAACACAACCCACAAAGAGGCCAAAC
This sequence comes from Corapipo altera, assembly GCF_003945725.1. Lineage (NCBI taxonomy): Eukaryota > Metazoa > Chordata > Aves > Passeriformes > Pipridae > Corapipo > Corapipo altera. The sequence continues at coordinate 12,210,016 of NW_020884880.1, forward strand.
CCATGCAGTGGAATCCATTCATTCATGGGCTTTTTGGGGTGAGGAAGAGAGGGAAGAGGTGGCTATTTTAAATTAGTACAATTCTTAAGCACTGAATAACTGCTTGAAAGTTTGCCCAATCCAAGAGCGTTATTCAGCCTTTAGTAATGCAATTCAGTCATTAGCTTAAGTGATGATGAAATACTTCAAAAGACATACATGGTCAAATTACTATTAGTAATATATCTTCTATATTTTTATATAGGACTATCCTTCTATCCATAAATCTTAAATTTATTTAAAACAGAAGCTGTCACATTTATTATCCAGAAACATACTTAAAAGTATCACAGAAGATTTAAAGCAATTGTGACAAAACTTAAGAGTTTGAAACTAAGACAAACCAAGTCTTTAGCTTTCATGCACCTACTTGTATATTTAAATGACCCACAATATTTTTGGCACCAATTACCCTGAATGGCAATTAGATCTATATTCTACATATATTTTTGAAGGTAGGTTTTTTTCAGTGAGAACTTTAAAAGCTCAGTTTTTTTTTCTAATATGTGGGGAACAGAAATTTCCTTTGATTAATTCTTCAGAAGTAGACTTCAATGGACCACGAGATATATATTTTAGGAGACGTTTTGTTTTTGTTAGGGAGGTTAAGGAAAAATAAGAAAATTAACCAACATTAATGTAGAATAAAATTTCATGCTTATATTTCATGCTTAGTATCAATTCAGATTAAAGGAATTATATTTCTCATTTGCTTTGCAAACAGGAAAGTTTGCAATTAAAAATTGCCCAAATCTGTCAGAGCAAACAAATTTGGAATCTGAGCTGTCAGAACAATTACAATATACATACAAAGATGAAAGCACAGTTCAAAAAAACACATCTTCTGTAGCAAGATCCCAAAAAAGTCAGAATTAGCACAGTCAGGAATATAAAACAGGAAACAAAAAACATAACAATACAAGATAACTTAAAATTCTACAAGGTTAACTTCTGCAAGCAGAAAGCACATTGTCTCCTGTTAAATCAGTTAACAAATGGTAGCCAAGATTTAACAAGTAAATAAACATGCTTTTAAGTTAATTCCTGTTACACGGCTATGTTTTAAATGTGGTTATAGTTCATTTGACAAAATAATTAATTGCAGTGAATATCTGGTTGCAAACAAAGGATCTGAAAGGGAGTGCCAATTTCCCCCCGTAGAACTGTGAGAATGTGTCCTTCTGCCATGTCTCTCTTTTTACAACTATGTAGCCCCCAGTAGCACCTCATACCTTGCTGAGAATGTAGATAACGTCACCTCGTTTAAATGTCAACTCATCAGGTACATCTGCTGTGCAGTCCCACAAACCCAGATAGAAATTGGCATAATCGATATCTTCGCTATCTGCAAAGAAAACAGCATCTAATCAGAAAAGGATAAAGACTGAGGGACTAAAGTTACACTTAAAATCTCCAGATGGTACAATGCAATTCACTAACACACACTTCTTATTCCTTTTTTTTTAGAAACATCTCTTTCATACCACAAAAGCAAGTAGAAAACAAGTTTAATGTGCAAGCCCTTCACTGGCAAGTTGCATCACTGAGAGACATGTAGCTACAGGTTTTCAAAGCATTTTCCAGCTGCAACTTAAAGCACCTAATTTTCCTCCACACGTACATTTCTAGCAAGCCATATATGTATCTCAACTTGAAACTAATGAAATTCTCAGAATATAATTAATAATAATCTGTGAAAGGAAGCCAAAGTAAGTATTTTGTGATATGCTCCCCCTCCTCTCCTGTTCCAACAAAATTAAAGAGCTTCTCTGAGAACCTTTGAGATAATCCTTGATTGTTCCTTCTGAAATATTAGAGAACTTGGAAACTGTTGCTGAAGTTGCATTTCAAAAATATTTGTGTCAGCTCCAGTTTAGGACATTAAGCTCCGGCTAAACATGCAACTACACTACAGTCGTAAACTCATCCTTCTAACAGCATAAGCACAATGGATGTGCTGTGTTCAAGCTGCCATACAGACCATTAACTGATTGATTATTTAGCACTCTTTGCTCTGTAATACGGCAATAACACAGTAATAAATGCTTTGTCATACATTTACAATACAGAGCACATCTATTGAAACACAGCACTCACACACAGTTAAATACACTGGGTGCTTCTGTTACACTGCAAACTATTTCCTGTTTTTAATTCCATGAGAATGGAGTGTGATGAGTTAATGCAAAAGGAATGTAAGCAATACCACTAAGATGACCAGTTACATTATGTATACACTAACCAGACAGAATGTATATGTACTAATAATTTACATCACTGGAAAGCTATCTTCTAATTCTGATAACATAAATATCACTGAACTGGCTGGATCAAGGCTGTCATCTTAGTTTTGTTATATGATCCTTGAACAGCAGGCTTGCTGGTTATTCCAACATATACCAGTTACATTTGCATGTCGTTAGCACTCTACACCATTATTTATAGTTTACAATTTAATCATGATTGGTTCACTTTATTACCAAAAAAATCCTGTTAAAATATCAAGCATCAAGTGATAGAAAGCGTCACGCTATAAAAAAAATAGCAGTATTCAACTTGTGCTCTTTCCTATTTTGGCAAAGAAGAGCTTGTTTTCTATTTTTCCATTCCAGTCTGCATTCTGTGCTATTTTATTTGGATGGCAATACTGTCATAAGGCTAAATATTCACAACCTTGAATTTAAAGCTGCAATGCCAATTACCCACCATTTAATTTTCCATAACTGGTGATTAGGAGCTATGACTTCCTATGTAGTACTAGGGGGTGTTCTGGCTGCCAGTGCCTGAATTCTTCTGTCCTCAGCCCAAAAGCAGCAATTAGATACACGTATAAAGCTCCCAATCACTCAGAAATATGATTTGGTTACTCTAAAATGCCTAGACATTATCATTTCAAGAGGAAGGCAGAATCACTTTAAAGTGAATCGCTTTGAAGTGTGGCTTCTCCAAATTTTGGCCCTTCCTATTTTTTTACTCCGTTATTTACCAATTTAGCAATTTAGAAATTATTTTGTGATAAATATTAAATCAGAATCTCTCCTTCATCTTTTGATATCATACTGATCACAGTTCCCAACTCTTATCTTGTAAAAGATAACATAAGCCCACGTGAGCATAAACAAAAAGAGCTATTTCAGTATATCCCACCTTTCAAATCTTTCAGCAGTTAGCTTCTTGATTTGGTTTAAAATACATTAATCGGGATTTTTACTTCTTCAGAACTGCACTGAAAGAAATCAAGACTTTTCATGCTGACCTTTACCACTTTGAGTTCTCTTCTTACCTTTGTGTACCTGAAGTAACTCCTGTTAACACTAATGGGAGTTGCAACAGAAGAGACACTGCAGCGGGGGAGACACATCTCTCCCTATATGTTCATCATGAGCATTTAATTGAGTTTTAAAGTGGGAAAGCAAATCAACTAAGAACACGGTAACACTGGAAAAGATGCATTTTAAAATAAGCTTATTGCAACAATGACAATGTTGACCACAGACTAACCAGGACTCTGTGCCCTCATTTGTGAATTCAGCATCAACTAAGGTCATTTAAATCAGAAAGTCACATTTTTCAGACAAACATATACCAGTATATCAGAAGCACAGAAACAAAAAACAGGGAAAGGAAGTGAGAGTTTTAAGTTTGTAAACCACTGTGCTGGTCTTCCAAGAAGTGTTAATTTCAAATTTAAAAACCCTTCTCATGCCACCAGCACAAATTTCTCCAAATTCTGTAAGAGCAACTACACACACATAAAAGATAACTGTAAATGTAATTTCAGATTTTATACATCTAAAGTGAATAATGCTTCATAATATGATTCATAGTGCCTCACAAACACAGGGGTAGAATAAAAAAAAGTTGCAAAAACCTCTGCAAAACAGAAGCCCATTCTTTCTTACTTCAGTCCCTATTTCAGTTTGAGAAGACCCTGACAAATTTCATTTTATTGCCTCTGAAGAATGGTATATAACAAAACCATGGGGCCTGTGTAAAGGAATTTGTTATTTACATGGTAATGAAATAATATGGAGCTTCTTAAACACATATAATACTTGAAAACAGATGGATTTAGCATCAAGAACTTATGTGCTCATTAGAGTTCAAATTCAAAAGGTATTGATTTTCCGGCATTACTCTGTCACAATCACACTCTAATCTCATATACTATGAAATGTCACGTGCCTTAAAAATATTATGATGACATAATCACTGAACTTAAGTCTGTCATATTTTAAAGTTATGGTCACTTAGGCCACAAATACGAATAAGACATGATTAAAAAAAAGTTAAGTGTGTGGCAGAGGGCAGAAAGCAGTTTGTATTTACCTACCCACTATTTTTAAATTACCAATGACAAGAAATGGGTAAGCAAGATTTTGGATAGGTTTTTTTCCTCAGAAAATACTTCTTTTATTCTAGGACAGCTATCTGGATGAACTACTATCCAACAGTTTCCAATACTCTTCCAAAACGAATTCCTCATGGTTTTCTTCTGCCATCTCTGTTTTTCCAGAAATAGTAATAGCAACAATAGATATTTTTGTCCAATATATTGATGAAAATACTTCAGAGTTTGACAGATCAAAAGGCAATGTCTGCCAGTCTCTTTGACAGACTGCTTATTTCACTGAAAAACGCTGGCATCTGTCAACACATCCTCAAAGAAAGAAAGGTGAACAGTTCATGTAAAAAAAAAAATCTGACAAATATATCACTCAAGCATGCACCACAAATATTACTGTTTAAAACTTAAGAATGCCCATGGATTACTCAAGGGAAAAAAATTACAATAACATTCTAAAAACCACAAAAGACATGGGGAGGAAAAAATATGAAAAAATATGAAAATGCACTACCTAAAACATTAGAATAAATGTGATTGTGTCTAAGTTCCATTAGTCTTCCATTTCAACACTGATGGCATCTAAGTTAGCAAACCCTACTATGGTAGTGATTTAGAGCTAGCAGTTATATTATTTGCCTATGCATCACTTGTGGAATGAAGGAATACATATGTATGCTTTCCTTTCACAACCATGGTCCACTGCCTAGTATATTAAACAGTTGGCCATTCTGACTCATGTTCTTCAACTCATTAATAAGATTCTTCAAAAGTTAATGGCATCAGATTTGAAGATTACTTAACAATATTTGAAAAATACAAACTGTATCCCCTTTTATTAATGACGTGCTCAATATTTACCATACTGAAGGCTTAAAGATGGAGATACAGGTGAAGTTCAAAATTAATGCTACCAGAATGAGTATCTTACGTAAGTGACTCTTGGTGTTGAGTTTCAATGCCCAGACAAGCCAAACCCTGTTAAAAAACGCTGGTGTTTGTTAGTTCTGACGATGTCCTAAACTGCAAAAAATGCCTTACTTGCCCTTTATCCCACAGGCCAGAAAAGTTAGGAAATAAGGGAAAAATAATTAGAGTATTTATTTGGACTCAAACTCTAATCTAGCTCAAACTGTTTAGTATTATCTTTCTCTTACTGCTCCTTAGTTACTCTAAAATCAACATATTTACACTGATACAGCACAAAACATGACACTTATTGAAACAGTGATTGTGGGAAAGATAATGGGTAGATAGTCACAGCAAGAAAGACCAAGTAAGCCATAACTGAAACTCTTCAATGCTTTGGTATTGTAAAGCTATCCAGCAGCAACAGTCGGCATCAAGACCGACAGAATAAGAAGAACTCAAGTCTGCAAGTTAATTGAAGCAGAGATATGTTAGGACAAGAAAAGAGTAGGAAAAAAAGAAACCTTTTTTGCACTTATCAGCCTGAGCTCACAGACAATTTACAGAATATTTTCTGTGAAGTTCAGGTTTAGTAAAGCTAGGCAATAAATTAAATTTAAGAATGTATGCACTGTTTGTGTGGACAATCACGAAATAACCTTGAGTCAAGTCAGATACTTATGATGTGATGGCCATCAGAAATACTCATGTCAACTCAGCCCTAAAGTCAAACAAATTACCAGTATTAAATAGTGAAATATATAAGATCAGATGAGAAATTTATTGCTTGGAATGAATCTGATATCTGGGGGGGAACTGCTCTAGTATTTTCAAAGACATTACACAAATACAAGTAGGATTGATAGGGCTGTTCTCAGAGCAGTTAAAACTTTTCAAAACTCTAGATGCTAAGGTTTTGATTTCTTAAAAGTATGACCAATTAGAACTTCAGGAAGATACATTAGTGAAAAAAACCAATGCTGTTGGCAACTTTATAATTGGATTGACCTCACGCTCCATTATGACAACACACTCTTATAATTACAGTAATGTCTAAATGAGTACTAAATATTAAGGCTGTAATGAGTCATGTTGTTTTACACATGTTTTTAGCAGAGCACAATGCTAACAGCATCTGATGACTTGGTTCTTGTTTCCTTTCCAAGAAAAGCAACCCAAAACTCCTCACAGCAACCTGTTCCTGCTTTCCTGTATGGGTCAGGAAATCAGGCCTCTGTTTCCTCTCCACATGTTGCAACAGGAAGAGCACTGCAGAGCTACTTCCTAAAGGAACTCTTCTTGCCCACCCCTTCCTTGACAGCCCTGAAAGAATTATGTGTATTATGTTCGATGGGGGAAGGAGAGCCAGATTGCATGTCAGTGCAGGTCACAGTTACAATGCAGCAGATCTCAAAAAGGTGTAAGGTCTGATAAGAAGCAGTCTTCACTACTTGCTGTGTCAAATCACCAGTAGTTTATCTGAAGGTCTGCACCCTTGAAACACAAATATATCTTGTTTTTAAGCATAACTGGAAATACCTTTCTGTCAAGAAAAGTTGTCTGGCCATATGACTTTACATGGTGTATGCAGTTATTTTTCCAGTCCCAGAGATAATTAGCACAAGGGCAGTTTGCCAAGCTAAAGCTGAGAGAATATCCTTCACAGCCTTTCTGGGCATTTCTGTCCTTTTCCAATTTTCATGCCGCTGTCACTGGACTCTGGCATTTCTTACCCAATTCATTTGCTTTCTGTGGTAATCATATGCAATGAAGATATGCATGGCCAACATTTAAACAGGCTGCAGATCAATTAGTGGTCTTAAGTTTATCTGATTTTTATCAAAGAAGACAGAGCTTTGGGTCGATTGTCAGAGCCTGTGTCAAGTTGACCTTTTCAGAGACGTCTACATTGCCAGTCCCTTGGGCAACTTGTTGTCCCCTGTTAGTCTCTGAATGGCAGAAGTCTGTTCTGCTCAAGCACAAAGTATACACAGATGTCTATATTACATTCTTATAGGTTTGACAGCAACTGCATGTTGTATCTATAAACTGTCCTTTAGCAGTGACACTTCCTCAATGATGATAAGCTAATTTATGCAACTAAATCTCCTTTGTGCAGAAATGAAAGCTAATTGAGTCATTACAAAGTAATTCAGGAAGGAATACCTTGTATAAATTGGCTTACTTTATAAATCCTTCTCAAGTGGTTTTCATGCATCCTAAGTGGTGCTAAGCAGTTTTGCTGCCATCACATACTCAGGTAAAAAGACAGCTTTACAGAGCTATAAAAACATTATTTTAAAACACCAAATGGAAGAGATAAGAAAATAAAGGTAAAAATAAAGAGCATAAACTAAATAGAGAGGAAAAGTTTTAATTACCTGAATCAGTGGTAACATCCTCTTGGCTCTCTGTTCTTGGCACTTCATTCTTTGAAGGAACCCGTTCTTCTGCAAAACACATAACTGCAGATGAAACTTCGAAGGGACACCTCAGCTGACAGGAATTACAGCCCCCATCAGTCCGAAAGCCACACTCTACATTTCCAGATTGTAAACTGTGTTTACTATTTTACATTTATACAGAAGTTGGAATACTGTTATATCTGTGGTTTCCCCCACCCATCCAAACACTCCAAGAGCTTTCTTTCAAAATCTCAATTACAAACATCTGTTTCCCTTTTCACTCTCCTCTGAGGGCAATCATATAGAGAGCTGCAGTTCTGCTGTTTTTCAGTCATTCTGAGACAATTAGAATGAGGGTCATCTTCTGCTACATACACTTCTTGCCAGGATAAAGAAAATGAAACCAAGGATTGAAAAAGTATCCCCAGCCCATGAAAGAACTCCATTCTTAGGAGCAGTATGCAGAGAAGGCAGAGGACATCTCACCTTCAGCACTGTCTTACATACACACTAACTTGACATGTGCATGATGGGAACACAGCCACTATAGATGTCATGCCTTCACTGCTCCTGCCCACTGTGCTTGACCATGGTTTTAAGCAAGCCGAACTGTATCAAACAGCTTAGTGCAAGTTTAGGGACAAGAAAAGAGAAACCCTGGCAGCAATTGGCTCTGAAGCATGTTTTCTGGCTAGCAAGCTTGGAACACACTGAAATCCCCACAGGCAATTTCGAAAGATGTGCTCCATACTTCCTGTCCAGCACAGACAGGGAACTCTCTCATGCCCAGACTCTCACTTAAGTAAATCCACACTCCATTCCGTACAGGGACATCAGATCTGCTTCTCACATTTCACAGTCAACAATTCTGTTGATGAGGCAAAAAAAGGGAAAAAACTATGAGATTTTTAGCTGTATTCTGTCTTTAGGTTCATAAGGAAGTAGAAACAAATTAATCTTTGCATTTACAGTATATCAAAACTGACAAGGTTGCTGTATGAATGAGGAAATAGCATATTGATAAACTCACTTCTCAAACAAGAGTTGGACTTCTAATACGTTTAAATTATTTGCCTTTGCTACTCATCACATCTTATACGGATAGTCATGCTTCTTTTTAAGGCACACATTTCAGCAACTAATTTTGATATTTTACTAATGACAGACAACAGACAAAGAACTCACAGCTTTTAAAATGTTCCTTATTGTGCAACTTTTATGTAATTGCCCATATACTTTGACAAAGAGTGAATTTTATATGAACAGTTCAAAGGATTTTTAGCCTTGTAAAAATTTAATCTATCCACAAGACTGTTCTTGCAAACATTAAAGCAGATGTTTTAAGCATGAGAGTAGACCTGCTGGAATGAGTATGCATAATTGCTGCTAACCTCTATACACAGTCCTACAAATATTACAGTTACATCAGAAGATTCACTCCACAGAGTTTTGAAATTCTTCCCTAGTAAGCCAGCAAGAGTTTTTGCTCTCTGACTGTTGACTAGTTAGAAGTCTGGTCAAGATGATTATAAACTATTATTTGAGCCAATGGGGGAGGGGGGGGGGGCGGAATCAAAAAAAAAAAAAACCTAACAATAGAACAGGAGAAATCTGAAGCTGCAGTACTCACAAAACACTCTAAACTATTTACTGCATTCAAATGTATTCCCCTACTTGGCATTAACACTTGTTGCATATTTCCAAGTACGCTCATTTGTTTAAGAACTCACAAATGGAGCACAAATGGCAAAAATGCACCCCTATGTGCTGTCCAGAGCACTAGGAGGCACTGACATTCTGTGGCTTCCCTACCACAGTTGCACCACTCACAGGGAGTAGTATCCCAGTATCAGTCACATTTTCTAGGATTGCTCCCTTTTCCCAGAACATTTCAGCTTCATCCAACACACACTGTATTATATTATACTTTGATTAAATAAATGTTGATATTACATGTTACTGAATGTTTGGACCTAAATCAGTTCATGTGTTGAATGTCCTGTGGATTTTAACTCACTTGTCATGGTCATCAGATCAGCTTAAACCGAGGACTAACTAAGTAGAGGGTATCTCAACTGAAGTAAAACAGCAGCAGAGGTTGGAGGAGACTTTTTCATAATACATGTAGATTGCACTGTGGCTCAGTGAAATTCATAATACAGCTGAATACATGTAGATTGCACTGTGGCTTCATGGAAAAATTCAGAATATATGCATTCCCCTGAAAGATGTATTTCCTAAAAACAAGAGTTCACCAGATCCACTTCTGAAATGTGGAAATACCTGAATCAAAGCTTTTTGAATACCGAAAAGGTCCTAAATTCAAAGACTGTCCATATTCATATACGGGTTTGGACTCCAACCATCCACACTTATTCCACTTTGCTTTACACTACAGAGTTGTCACAGAGAGGACAAACTCTCAGGTGCAATGATGCTGGAAGAGGTACTCTTTCAGCTGCTAATGGACATTCAGTCCATGGTACCAGGCTGAAGTGACTCCATAGGAAGCCTCCTCTGAAATATGCACTACAAAACATCAGGTCCTTGGCACAAACCTGCACAAATGGTCCACCCTACTTCCTAATACGATCACGGAGCAGTTGTAATAGGCTTGGCTTAGGGTAGTAAAAAAGAACCTGTGGTTCTTTCTAATGTTTTCTGGTATTATGTCCTGAAGCAGTAACTGTGTGCACGAGGTATCCTTTAAACACAGTAATCTCGATTACCTCAGGAATTACAGCTGCAGTCTGATGCAACACGCTAAAGTTTGTGTTGCAACGTGGCATAGAGTCAAAAGATGAAAAATTAAATTAAAAAATAGAGTAGAAGTCCTTCTGGCTTTTTTAAGATACTATGTATAAAGACCTATGCATCCCTACAAAATAATCTGGTCCAATTTTTAATCCTCTGTATCTCTTCTTCACACCATCACTACACTGCAGTGAGAAAATATTCTTTTTCACCTTCTCAATATGTCAAAATGAGACTAATCTACACTAATCAAACCAGTGAACTCTTCCAGAGCTGTAGATCCAAAGAACTCTTATGATACAGATTATGTTCCCTACTCTGCTGATACTTTAATAGCAAACAACCTACAGAATTCTTGCAACAATGCAACAAGGAACTAACTATATTTGTTGCGGGTTTTTTCATTTAGTCCATGAAAGTTGTTGAAAATTACTTACATATTCAATTTCCAGTCAAAAGAAAAAAATCACCCAATCACAGATAATTCTACCATCCACAAAATTTAAAAAGTGAATAATGAATTCTACACTTGCTGAGGCTTTTCATGTTAATCCACTGATTTTTTTTCCTTCCAATTTCTTTTTCTTAAAGGGGGAGGGTAAAAAAAATCAGACTACTTGACTATAAAATGGATAAGAATTTGGCTTCAATAACGCATTCCTCCAATGGAATGTGGTATCTCCATGATAAATATGCATAAACTTAGCAGTTTCCTCACTAACAATCATCTTTTTATATTAGACTCTAATTTAATGCCATTATTATTAGGTATTTTATTGTCTTCTAGTTTGTGACACATTGTCATTGCACAATACTAGTTTATACCTTGGATAATCCCAGTTTGTGGGTTAATATACTCTATTCAACACTTCAAAAACAGTAAACAAAACCAGCTCAGCTATGCAGCAAAATCTCCCAAACCACACAGATGGTTATAAGCTTTTCATTGTGTGGTTTCCATAGCAATCATATTGCAAATCTGGAAGCTACTTGCAAATAAGCAGCTTGTATTTACAAGCCTTTGGGCTGCAGCATGGAACACAACAACATGTGCAGTTATTATTCCAATCACATATTGTTAGAAAAATCATTGGAAGATGTTTTGATCAGTTCAGATAAAAACTACTGCAGTGAACTAATTTTTCATCTATTTCACAATGATACGAGCAATCACACACTTGTAATGCACATTCATTATCTCATTTGAAACCTCACTGTGGTGTCAGAAGGTCATAAGCATACAAACAACTCTTGTAAGACAGACCCCTCACAAAAACACTTGTATTAGTAAATAATCAATTAAAAAAACCCTTGTAGTGTCTTTACTGTAGTACTTGGCAGGGAGGAGAGGTGCGTGAAAAAAACCCAGGTGTATACATGAACTCTGCTGACATTCAGTATGACAGGTCTACACTGCTTTGCACATGAAAACTAAAAGATACAATGGTGTGTTAACACCAAGAGTATTACTCTTACACACTGCTTTTTTGCTACCAAATAATGATTCTGCACAAATGCAAACAAGAACTTTTGAACCCAAATAAGTGCTTACCATGGAAAAGAGTCAAGACCTTTTCTCTCACATATTTATAATTTTATTAATTGACCCACCCCCATAACAGATGGGTTATTACTCTAACAAGAAACATAAATCAACCCAGCTATATATTTTTTTAAAAATTAGCAAGCACCGGCTTGTTTACAAACAAGACTATTTGTTTAGAGAAACATTTAATATTTCCAGAGAAGGAGCAATAAACACACAAAATTTAAGAACAAGATTGTTTGTATAATTTGGCCAAACTAACACCTTCTGCTAGTAGCAAGGGCTAGTGATCATCTGGGGTCAAAGGAATGAGTACTAACACCCTGGTTTATACAGGGCCAGCAAGTTGCCTTAGCTGAGGACAGTGGTCCCCAGCCTTGGGGAAGGGGTCCTCTGCAGTATTCTCACCATATACACACCCATACATGCCTATACCCTTCACCCAAACTCTTTCAGCATTTTAGCCTAAGCCGCTTGATAGCCCAGAAGTCCTTCATGTATTGCTTTATCCTAGGCTTACTTGCCTTGGTGTGCATTTATAATGGCAGGGATTTTCATTTCTGGTGTCTTCTTTTAAACTCCAGATCCACCCACTCTGTATGGAGAGAGCTCCAAATTCAGTTAGCAAAACTCTAGCTTTGATAATCCTACAATATTCCCAGAGATCTGTCCCTTTCCCCCAGCTCCTCTTGGACATGGCAGATTACTGGAAGATTTACACACAGCTTCTTGACATTTCACCCTGCATTCCCATTAGCAGCCTAGTGTACTCTGTAAACAATGGAACAGCTTAGAAAAGGCTGCTGAAGGTGTTATTCTTTAGCCATAGTGTGAGATCTTGGGGGCAGCAGAGAGGGGGAGACAGACTACTGTTTTATTAAAGCTCCATCTGACTGTACTAGAGTGCATGGTTTGAGAATAAAAATGCCTCCAGGACAATGACAGAAGTGGGTAACAAGTTGGTTGCTATTTAGAGAAGAGATAAATGTAAGAATTTCTTACCATGACAGAAGAGAGGACAAATTTTATTCCTACTTCTATGGGTTAGCTAGTTATCACCCAACAGCTCAAACAGAGAAGTGCATGGTAAACTTGAGTGGAAAAAAAAACCACTTCCACAACACAAGCAGAGGAGATAGTGATAGAAATGGGTCATCCAAGCACAGGCTAAACACTGGGATTGCAGATGAGGGGACATCATATGAGCAGAAGCAGAAGTTGCATCTGAATAAATGGTCACCACTACACTCAAAATTATGATGGGAAGGAAATAGGCAATACAGAATTGTATTCCAAGATCTCCAGAAAGAGATCTCTGAGTTACGAACAACATAAAAATACATTTTAATGAAAAATATTATGCATACTAAGATGCTTCAGTTTTATTTGAGGACAACCCATGCCAATTCCTAGCACAAATTTCCCCCAACACATGATCCAAGTCTGATTCCAACATGGAGGCAAAAGATTTCATTCAAATATACTACCAGCTAAACTGGATGGGACTTAAAACTAACACTTTTGCATAAGTTTTAACCAGTTCTTTGAAAACAACCATTATCTAAATTCTGAAGTGGAGTATAGGTACCCCTCCATGTTCAACCAGTAGACGGTAACAGAAGTCTGCTATTAATATTAACAATGTCCTTACCTCCCAATGGCCTTGAATAAATAGCACTGGCTGTACAAAGTGAAAAAGCTAAAATCTTCAAATACTTAGAGACAGACAGGAGCAGTGGACATTGCTCAGTCTAACACTCTGCTCTAACTAAGAAAGTTACATACTTCGATCAGGTTCCTAGGAAACAGCATTTGGCTTCTTTTGGTACTTCACACTAAGCTGTTCAGCAGCAGTTTATAAGGGTCTGTGCATTTTAATAGCTTACGTATGAGACAGCTGAAACTAATGACTTTATTAGAACAAGATTAGCTCAAATTACTCAGTTTTGTCCAGATCTTACCAAGTTTCCAGATGTGAGGTTTCCTGTATTCCTTGAGAAATCCTGCACTTTTTTTCCCCTCAGCTGCACTTCTTGTATCTCAAAAAGTGCTACTGTACACCACCATTATTCCCAACTGTCTAAGCAATCTGAATAACTAAACCAGCCATCTCAGCTAAAACCGAAGCACTGCCTCCTACTGAGAAGACCTTCGGAAAGTTACCTCATCATCTACACAGAATTTTGTTATAAATTAACTCAGGATCAGTGCTGCAGGAAAAGGAGGTGAGAAGGAGAAGAAGTGATACTGGAGGACTGGAATGTCACTTAGCTGCTTTCTGGAGAAAAAAAAACTCTCTCGAAACAACCTTTCTGTGACACCATCCAGTGAATATAAGCACATGTTATGGTTTGGCTTAATCAAAACCAAAAAGCAGACATAACACCCCTTCCTAACAAAAGCATTTTGTAGTTACAGCATTTGCTAAACTAAAGAGTAAAGTAAACAAAAAAAATTCTCAGTCCCAATAGGGACAAATAACAAACATACTTCAAGGTTGCAGTTCTCTAGTGTTGAACAAAATAACATTGTTTAGATCATACAACTACTGCCATGAAGAATAATAAAAGAGTGAAGTAGTAGAGAGAAATGAGTACATTTGAAGAACTGTTTGAGAAAAACAAATGTCTCTTTCTAAATACATCTATGTAAAGGACACTGCATTTCTCCTATATTACTACACACAGTGCCATCCACATGACCTACACTAGCCCAATGGATTAAAAAGTCATGCTTTTAAAAGCCAGAAGGTATTTTATGACCTCTCCCTACTTTACTGTGAAAAAACCAAGCAACAAAATATTCTTCTACAGAAAGTATTTTTTTATAATGTTTTAGGGCAGACAGTATGAAGGCTAAGTGATCAAAGAACACATCTCTGTCCTTGGAGGAAAACAGCTCCTCTCAGGCAAAACAGAAAACTGAGCACTGTTAGCAGGGTCATCCACAGTTGCTGCAAAGTGGATCTTCTCACTCTACCGTGCACCATATTACCAATTTTCAGGAAATGTAGGAGAATACTTTGCTTTATTTACCTTCTCTACTTGCTGAGACCTGAATGTAAGTTAACAGCTTTCCTCTTTCTTTTTCTTTCCTTTCCCCAGTACCAAGTGTTCCAGTACATTTGCTTCCCTGCCCTTGCCCCATTCTGTAGTCACAGCCAATAAATATCCTCTTCAGACCCTCCAAATTTTGTACATTTACCAAACACAGAGGTTATTAGTATGAAAGTTGCTCTTTCCAGGGCTTCACAACGCCCTTCAGGCTTCCAGAAAAAATTACCACAATGGGAGGAAAAACATTCTCAGTCACTTAACAACAGAACAGAATATATTCACTAAGGCAACTGAACAATTCACAGAGGTACAGGCAATTCCTGGTTCCAGTTATGAATATATGAAGATTTCATGAACTCAGCTTGCCACTTGGAGCTCCCCTCACAAATAAGCAGTCTTCAGTCATGTTTTGAGTGACAGTTGAATCAAGTTGTCCAGTTCCTAGTTGTCCAGATCCTAGCACTAGTCTTCCAAACAACAAATAATCTAAAATCTCCAATTAAACAAACAAACAAACACACACCCCCAAATCTTTACATTGTCTACATTCCCTTTTTTTCTTAGACAAACATAGGTGCAAAAGAAATAACAGTTTATCAGTTTAAGGTTAAAGGAGGACAAAATTGCTAGTCTGACAGAATTAGGAGGAACAGAAGTATGTAAAATCTCAGTTACATCAATAGCAAGCTTAGGAGGAGAAGAGGTAGAAAAAAGGCAGGAAAAACAGGAGTACCTACCAGGGAAGACCATTTAGAATGCCTCATTTTGGAATACTAAAATTTCTTTGACAAAATGATCTAATTATTATTAATAAAATTCAATACAAATATGCCGAAGTGCAATGTGCACTGCATAGAAATAAGAGATGGGTTTTGCACTGACCTTTTTATTTCCTCATGAAGAAAGATCCCATAATAGTAATTCTTCTCCAGAGAAAAGATAAAGGTCATCATAAGCAAGTTCAATCATGGATATGCACACAATGATTATAATGAAGAATAAAAGAAATTACAGAGAGATCCACTTCCAGAAACTCATTCATTCATATCCCATTTTTATATTCACAGACATTTTTTTTATTTACAAATAAAGTCACTATTTCATGGGGTTTTTTTCAGAAATCAACTATCTTAGTATGCTAAGTGAACTGGTCAGAATATATTACACTCAGAAAACAAAAAAAAATATTTGATGGGTCATCAAACCAGGTGAAAATTTCTTAAATGACTTCAGAATCCAGCTCCTTACAAATTCCTTAAGTTTGATTAGTAGTTTTTTAAATGTTACCTGTACTTTTTTGATCAAGACATTAGATAACAACTTCCTCACCTGAACAGAAGCATCTCTGAAGGTAGTTTCATGTCAAATTTCAACAAAAGCACAGTTTTGGCTCCACTTGTAAAAGTGTTCCTAAAGCTTCAAATTTGGCATACAAAATCGAGGAATCTTACCTAAATCCACATCTAAACATTTAAAGAAGGAATAAAATATTTTAAGATACTGCTCTTACTTCCTCCACAATGTAGAGGAAAGCTTCTGGGTTTAATGTTTCTACAGGCTCATCTAATTATTTAGGTGATTAACAAAAAATGCTTCCTTCTCTGTGCCCCCTCACCCTTACAAAAAAGCAGTTGTAATTATTGGGCAGAATGCAAATTAGTATCTTGAAGGGACAAAACAAACAACAATTTTTAAGTTGTGTCCATGGTTCCATTTTTGAATTCACAGGAATTTGTGTTTTGCTTGCCTAAATACATGTGGCATGCACATAAGTACATTCTTACATATAAATATAATAAAGATCTATGTGAATTCACTGTAACTAAAATAAATTTGTTTGTTCTCTCAACCCATAATAGCTCTTAGTTATGTAAACAGTTTAAGTGTTCAACATGACATTTTATAAACCTTATTATTAAAATGTTTTGCTAAAATAAATGTGGTGGCTATTAAAATCTACATAGAAAATATAAATATTTCCCTATGTAAATATATCCAGCAATCAAATATTCAATTAACTCATCTATACTGTATAACTGTACTACAGTGTTATTTGACAATCATGTACTTTGGTCATATTTCTCAGACTTAAATTTATGATAGATAGAAAAAGTCTGTAAATGTCAAGTAAAGTTTCTTATATTCATTGATCAGCAGCAAGACGTAAATTTAAAAGCCATTTCTGAAAATTACATATCCTTAATAGTGACAAATGTGACTTGAGATAATATTTACATACACAGAATTCATAAAGAAGGCATCTTGCTTAAATCATATAATATCCTTTAATAATCTGCATGGTTAATGTATTCGAATTTATACTCTGATTCCAGAAACTAATTTACTCAAAAAAGGGAGAAAAGACAAGGCATAGTTCACTTTAGTGAAAGGAAACACAATACAGTTGTTGGCATGTTTCCACAAGAAAAGTCTGGCTCCCAGATGCTTCTCTCACAGTTCCTTTTAAAATTCTTCTACCAAGGCATTTTTGCATTCCCTGTGTAGATCACTAACTGCACACTGACAAAAAAAAAAAAAAAAATTCAGCACCTTTCACCCTTTGGGTATTTTCATTAAAAGTAACAAACCTACACCACAGACACTTTGCACTGTTTATGGCCTAGGCCATTAAATGAAATTACATCGACTATGCTAAATCCTTCCTCCAACTAAAATGATGATAAAGTGAAAATATTCTTGCTATGTTTCACTAGTATCAGGTAAGTCAGAAATACACAGAAAATTATAGTTGCTATGCAACACATATGCTACACATACCATAATTTTGGGTAACATTCCCATCTTCATTTCTACAAATACTAACACGTTGCTTGATTCTCAAACATCACGTCAAGACTGGGACCAGCAAGTCTGGATGTCAGATCTTACCAGTCCTACATGCCACACACCACGATGCACCTCAGAGAGATGACGCAGGACACCAGCATATGGAAATAGTTCATAAGCAGGAGATGAAAACTGCTTCCCAGGTTAATGTGGAATTGACATGAAGTTGTATCTTAGAAGAACCCAGGGCTTCTACAGTCCTGTATTACTTGAATTCACTCACTGATAGTACCTTCGGATTACCCAGCTCTCATGCCAGAGACACAACACAGTCCCAGTTGCACTGTAAGAGCACTACTTGTAGGCCTGAGTTAGACAGTTTAATCAGAAATTGAGTCTTATGACCCATATATAAATGTTATGACAAAATCATATCCATCTTGAACTTTCGTTTATTGAATTATCTAAAACTACTGTTCAACATTTAGTAATGGAAATGTGTCACTTCTTATCATAGAATCATAGAATTGTTTGTGTTTGGAGTGTCCTTAAAGATCATCTAGTTCCAAGACCCCTGCCATGGGCAGGGACACCTTCCGCTAGATAAGGCTGCACAAAACCCCATCCAACCTGGCCTTGAACACTTCCAGCAATGTGGGGCATCCACAGCTTCTCTGGACAACCAGTTCCAGCGCCTCACCACTCTCACAGCAAAGATTTCTTCCTAACATCTATTCTTAATTCTTAAGGAAATAAAATTTGAGAGAGGTATGCAAACAAGTATAAATTCCGTTAGCATATTTTGGGACAACGGAAGCACGACCCTCATGCTAGGATCCACAGGCTTTCCTGTAGATAATGCTTTGTTTTGAAAATGCGATTCCTTCCTTTAATTCCTGGTTTTATTCACAGTTGTCTTCAAGATTCAAGGACAGAATAATTGTTAAAGCCTGCTAAGAAAAACGCTTCCACAAACCAAAGATGGAACTACCGGAACCTCTTCCTTAAAAAAGGACTGAAATAAAATACCCCCTGTGACAAACATCCCCTTTCTGGGTGAAAAAATTTTCCTCCTATCTTGCTGTTTAATCCAAATCTCACTGATTTGTCAAAAAACTTTCCTCAGACTCTTCTGGCTTCTTAAGAAAACATTCTTCCCTTTACTGCTGAAGCTTATCTGTGTGCCTTCACCCTGTGCCTCCCTCGAGCATCCATCCCTCTCTCTACTCTAGACCACGGCAGATTCCTGCATCTTGCCCTCTCGGCTGGGTCCACTGTGTGGTCTAGGAGCTGAACCCTACTGACCATTTTCCTTTCCTAGTAGCAGCCACCCAGCTTCTTTCAAAGACTCATACCCAGCCCAGCAGTATCCAAGACAAATAAACAAGTAGCCTTTTCCTGTGTTACCTTCCTTATACACGTGTAAACTAAACAAGATATCTATTGCAAACACAGTACACTGTAAGACACAATAAACATCAGATATACATGCATACAGCCAGAAGAACTCATGAAGCTCTGGTTAAATAGTAGTATTTTGTCTTGCTAATTTCTCCATTTTGAGGAAAGTGGGAAGAAAAGTTAGTAGCACACTGAGACGAAAAGAAAGATTTGTGCTGATGGCTTTCTTAAGGTTGAAAAATTCAAATGAGAGATTTGTATCTGCAGAACAGAGTGATTAATTCAGCCTTTAAAACTCACCTTGCTGGGTCTTATTTGAGAATTCAGTTGTACAAATTATGGTTCTTTAATAGCTACCTTGTGGAAAACAGACAAGTTGAGAAGTGATAGCCTGAGGCACCACATAACCTCTGGTTGCTCTTGTTTCTCAAAAAAACTCTAATAGTTTTATTAGCCTGATATGCAGGCATTCCGTCACAAATTTAAAAAGTAAAGGTTCCTTGATCTATCTATATAATATCTATCACATTTATAGCCAAGCAGTAGAGCAGGCCCAGTATTTTTATTTTCATAAATATACATAATACAACTGACATTTTGCTTTGAACTTGCTAAACTGCAGCAATTCCTCAAAGTTATGGTTAATAAACTATCTCACATACCAAGGCATTTCTTCTGAATGCTTTGCATTAGAACTATTGCACTGCTTCTTAATTAGATAAAAACAGTGCTACCATAGAAAATTATTTTGCTTTCAAAAGAACAAACTTGGGGTACATAATCCATTGAAGACATGTAAGTATAAACAAAGCTTTGTTCACATTTAATATTAAGCCCTATGTCAGAGACAGGGTCAACACTGAAAAAAGTATAATACAAGTAAAATTACTTTGTGTGATTTTGTCTTGCCAGAACGACAAGTTTTTCTGAGACAGGATTCTATCTCTTAATAACAGTTTCTGTCACATCCTATCCACATCAGATTGGTTTTACAAATCAATAGCGTCAAATGTTGTTTAGCACTGGTGCACAGAAAATATTATAAAAACAACTTGCTACTTGCTACACAATATCTTATTTTGGTAAGTAAATTCATTTCAATGAGTTGTGTGCTAATTACTTTTTGAAAGAGTTCTTTAAACATAGAAAAGCATGAATAAATATACTTGTTTTTTAGATATTATTAAGTTATATCCTCTAATTTCAAGCGAATAAGCTTTAAAATGCCAATAGACAACAGACAGTAAACCCCTGGTTTATTTGGTGGTGGGTTTTTGGTTGGTTTTTTGTTTGCTCTGATTAGGCTTTAGGGTTTGGTTTTTTTTAATCTCTGAAATACAGACATAAAATTCAGCCATTACTAACCTGAGACTTTGATAAACACAGCCTTTCCAACATGGACTCCTTCAATTTATTATAACAGTTGACCACAATGTCAGAAGGTCACTTCTATTTTCTCCAGTTGTAAACTCTGAAATCTATGAAGCCTGAAACATCTGAAAACTATGATGTCTCGCATGAAGTTCAAAGAGAGGAGAAGTAATACCTAAACTTAATAGCACACATTTTCTATTTACTACAGATACTGTAATTAACTGCTTTCTCACAACTGACCAAACTTTCTGCAGCAGATGTATATCACTAAATAAAGAACACTCTTAGATTTTCTAAGGATATTTATCTGTAGACAAACCCACCCGAAGTCCCATCAGTCAATATACCTCTCACATGCAAATCAGACTAAATATGAATACTCAGTTATTATTCCACTTTTACTGGCCTCCTCACTTGCACATTTGTAAATGTGTGTGTGAGGAGGGAGCAAGGGCTGAATTGTATCACGGACAGTAGGCTTTCTGACAGCTATGGGCCACCTGTTGTTCACAGACTGCCACTTTATATTCACTTTAAAAGAAATGTAGAAGAGCCTGCAAACCTTATTTTTCCTAATAAAGACTTGCCACTTCCCACTCAATGGACATCTTTTCAGCTACACTAGATTGTCTTACTTCCTCTTCCATCACTGACACCCAACATCAATAGAAAGAAGGTTTCCCTCTTCAGATGTAGGATTACATTAATTGAAGATAATGCCCCCGTACTTGTGCCAAAAAAAATCTGAGGTCCAGGTATCACGTTTCTAACCACCTTGTGGATGCAATGTCTTTATATATTTGTCTGGATTCATAACTCATGTCTCAAGAGCATTTAGTACTAGCTGAAGGACACTTCAAGGTATACACAAATCTCATAAGCATACTGCCTCAGAACCCAGAGTGACAGAGAATTCAGGCACAGCTCCATTTCATCATAGCTGTTGGGATTCAACAATATCCAGGTGAAAGAGATTGTTTTTCAATCATTTCCATGTCTGGCATATCATCAAAGACTATTAGTAGATCCCAAATCCCAGTGATTAAGACGGGAAAACAACACACACTGGACCTAAATAAAACACTTTCCTTTACTAGTCCCTGACACTAAAAGGTAGTTCACATTTGCTTTTCACTGGTTTTTTATTATTTTAATTACTTCTGAATTACAGCAAATTGAGTAAGCCCTGTAGCACCCCCTTGCCCTTATTCTGGTACTCCACCTATCAGCAAGATAGTATAAGCAAAAATACTCCATATATACAAATAATACAATGGCTAAGCAAGTGAAAAATATTAATTTCTTAAAAATACTGAGATACAATTAATGGAAAAAACTGTTTTGAAGAATCATCACTGTTTTAAAAGAAAAAAAAATTCCCTTGCTGTGTTCTTGAATCTTTGGAAACCTTTCCTCAACACTGTCCTCAAAAATGCTGATCTTACATCCAGTCTTTTGAACTTCATTTATTTCAGACCCTACTTATATTTTACACTTTATCATCATTTACTAATTTAAAGTATTTAGAATTCTTTCCATGGAAAAAAAAATATGTCAGCACAACAGTATTATATATAACTCCTGTGGACAAGAAGTAAAGAATTCCCTAACTACTTAAAGTAAGCAACACTTGCTGGGAGGAATTTGGACCATATACCAAGACACATGACTTAACAGCAATGATCACAGTAATGTCTCAGATTCCATAATCACCCATGTCTCTGCTGACTTAAACCTACTTTTCTGTTTTGTAATGACCAATTAATAATTTCTTCCTTTTAGGCTACTGGTTTTAGGAACTGATACACAGCTGTAAAGCACAACTGAGGCTGCTTGACACTGAACATTGTGTTGAGCCCAGATACTCCGACTGTGATACACTGAAAACTCTAAAATAAGCAAAGGTGTCCTGAAAAAGAATTTTCATTAACACAGTGCTGTGAAATCTTCACTTCTAGTGTCAAAAAGTCAGTATTTTTGACACTGCATTTTGAGAATACAAATATTTGCTGTGAGTTGGTGTTCATGAGTGACACATCAAACTTACACTCAAACTTCACTACATAATCATTACTTCCTTCTTCCCAAGAAAAGTTAAGTCAGAGATATGTTCTTTTTTTTCTCCCCAGCTTCATGCTCATGAAAGGGAGCTCATAAAAGGGAGCTCATAAAAACAATTTGCTTCTTCAAAACTCATGCAGTCGAGAAAGAAGTGAGAATGAGGATGGTATTAAGTTATGCCTCCTAACTGCCAGGGTTTACTATTAGAAAAAAATAAAGCAACAAAGCTGCTTAAAGCAACAACTATAAGAAAGAAACAGGATGATTACTCTCTACATTCATATTCAATGTCAGAAATCAGTTCTGAAACAACATCAACATCATTTTAAAACTACTTAAAATAATTTATTTAAAGTAAGTAAACAAACTGTTTCTCTGCACATCACACTTCTTATAGCATGAAAGTTAAGACATTTCTTACCTTTCCCTGGGCTTTGCCTCAGTTACAGAGTTTCCTAACCTAAGTTTCCAATCACACTGCAAAACAGAATTACTGGCCAGATACCTGGGCTTGACCAAACTGTTTGGCAGAGGATTGACAGCAGGAATCAAAAGACAAAGGCAAACCTTCCATTCCCTTCATCCTTTGCCTGATTAGAGACTGAATCAATCCTCAAATTTAATTTACAGAAAACTAAGAATGATGCAAATTGTATTGCCTGGAGATCACCACAGCACTGAATCTCACCGTGCTTATCTCCTCTCACCCGGAAGTTGTTTGTGCTATGGACAGGCTGAGAAGGGATAGCACAAAGCCACAGTCTTGTGTCACGTTACATTGCTTCAGGATTACTTGTTCTGTAAAGGCAGTTTTTACCTCCACGCACCAAATAAGCACCATTAAAATAAGAACCAAAACTTATCTTTAGAATAATTTTAATGGAAATTATACTGTATACCTTGGAAACTACTGCGAGGAGAAAGAGAACAGAAGAAAAAAGCCAACACAGGATTGAAATTTAAGTATGTTAGCTCAGATTAACACCTATTTTCTCCAATTGTGCTAGAGCATGGTAGACAGTACACAAACTGAGTTGAGGTTGTAGAAAGCATTAAGGTGGCAGGCAGTAGTTAGCATTGCAGTTTTGGGTATGTGCTCCACATAGACATGAAACCACAGAAGACAATACCGAAGGCCTTAAAATGATGTCACTGAAACCTCAAATTAATAAAAAAATTCTGTCTTCAAGGGCTGTAACAGATGGTAACAACTTTAAAGATGGCACGTGTTCTCTTTTATGACAAGTCCATTGCTTAAAACACCACTAAACTAGAAACTCTGTGCATCTAGGTAGCTCTACCCACACACAGAGTTATTTAATACTGCAGTTTCAGAGTTTGTTTTATGTTACAGCTTGTAACATTCAGGTGTGGACTGCAAAATCATAAAGAGTGCACTAAGGTAGAAAATAAATAGCTAATTAAGCAAAAATGGACCTTTATTGACAATATTTTTAATTTTGCTTAGCCAAGTTTTCGTCCATGAGTTTATTAAACATCGAAAATACTAAAGCCCAGTTTGCTGAAGACAGTATAAAGACTTCTCTTCCTGAAGAATCTTGCAAGGGAAGTTTTACAAGTTGGTAATTCTATGGCAGTTCTGATGTTTTTTATTTTACCTGAATAACCACAGTAAAACCCTGACTAACACTGAGAACCAGGAAAACGGTGTTTCTATGGTAAATATGAATTTGTATGTGCTATTAAAGAAGAAAGTGAATTAACAAATCAAAAGACTAAATTGCTCACATCTCTTTGTACACCCTCCAACTATCAACCCACTCCTCCTGCCAGCACACAGTACAAAGCGAATACCACTGAAATCTATGCTTTTAATAGGCTAATAGACTGTTACCATTCTGGATACTGGTTTGAAGCTATCCAGCTTCTGCCTGGAAAATTCATCTACACTCTCTCCTGCCACAATCAGGAAAAAAAATAGCTAAGCAATGAGACAGCTAGAGAATACAGCATCAGTTAGTCCTGATTACTGCAACAGTTATCAAAATTTTCCAATTTACAAACCTGTGCAAAAATTTCCATATCCTCTTTTTAATTCAAACACTCTTTACTCAAACACCAAACCCAGTATTACTAAATGAACTGGCTTAAGTTTCTTCTGAAATGCTGACATAAAAGCCACTGGAGAACCACAGAAATGCAAAATTTTACTTACTTGAGAATATGCAAATTATAGCCAAATAAATAATAACAAGGTACAATGAGCTGCGTACCTGAAATTCAGTATTTATAAAGCTAGTGGATCTGTGAAAACAGACGATTAGAAGCCTCTAACATGAAAATGTTTTGAGGACAAAAACAAGATGCAGATTAATTTCTCTTCCCTCTTCATAAGGATGTAGCATATTTGCCTTCTGCATTCCAGAGCTTACCATAGCATTGCAGCTGTACAAATAATTTTTTTCTGTTTTCTTAACAGGCATTCTGAACTCCTTATTTGTTCTACATTATTAGGTCAGGTAACAGCAGGGATAATGGTGCTCCACCCTTTGGCCATGAAAGGAAAAAAGAGTAATTCACTTACCTGGGAAAATAGAAAGGACAGCCAACTGTAATTAAATGCAACCAATCAGGCCTAATTAAAGGAGACTAGACCAAACTGGAGTGTGCTCTTTTACCATCAAGTTTAGATGAACAGCTATACAAGAAACAAATAAGGCCAGCTCCTGTGAGGCTTGTCAACTAGTATTTCACCTAACACTCTTCAATATCATATGGATTAAAAAGAGAAGGACTGCTCTAAGGCGCTGGAGCCATAGGTTTGTAATTCCATTTAAGCATATAATTATTAAAGCACATTTGCGGAAGATAAAACAATTAAAGAATCATCTAAAATCTATTGCAAACTTATGTTTTATTTTTACTTAGTTATGTCAACACATCAGAGTCAAAATTAAGAGCTCCACTGTAAAAGGTAAGATAGCCTTTTCTGAAAAGTTCACAGTTCAAATAGATGAGATGGAAAAAGCATAAAGAAAAATAATGTCTACTTGATAACATGAAAATGAAGCACCACTCCAAGATCACGGGGAAATAAATTAATTTAACTAAAAACTGAAACCAGATTCCTTGAACTATCCCTTCTTTGTGACGTTGTTGCATTTCAGGTTTATTAGCCACATTATGAGACAACAGTTTCCAGAAAACTGACATAAAAATGGACCAAATATGAAAATACTCTAAACTGCTGCACAGTCACACCAAGGCAGCAATTCTCTGAAGACAGAGCTCAAAGCAAAGAACTCAAAATATATATTAACTAATACCCCTCTCCCAATATTATATGTATTACTGCTCCAGATCTACTTACTGTTTGAGATTCAAGTGAATAGGTAAGATAAGTGAAGCTCAAAAAAAAAAAAGAGTAATTTATCTCAGAATATATGTAGAGCTTCTTTAACAAAAATGTAAGCAAGAATACAAGATCATCTACTGTAAGAACCTAAGCATCCAAAAAGCACTGTTATAAGGTTTGGCTGTATCTTCCAGTTATAAGATGAAGCCCTGTAACGTAGTTTTTATATTCACCGCAGAAGAGTTTTTCAGCATGTGTGACAACTGCACATCATTTCAGCAGAACATGCATTCTGTGTTGAAGTAGCTTAGGCACAATCCAAAAAAAAACCGCAGCCCTTAAAGAATTGGGTGCTGCTACAATTTTAGAATTTTATGATAATCATTTTCACGCGACACTTATGTTCTCTGCTCCCTTGTTGTTTCCCTCCACTGAAACAACCTTAAAATTAAAAGCATGACGTAGTGTAAAATGTTCCTTTCTCCAATGGTCAGAAAATTCAACCTAATAGATACAGGAAGTTAGTCATCATCACATGACACAACTAATTTTTCCTCTCAAGTTATTGCTGATAATTGCAGTGCTCCAAACGACAAGGCATGCAGAACATTATTTCATACAAAGTGATTATTAATTGTCACATCACTTTAAAATATCATTTGTTAACTAATGATAACTGAAAATTTTATTTTTTTCATAGCTTCTCAAAATATAATAAACCATTCCACCTTTCCTCTAGTACTTGAATATTTCTACTCAACTCCAAGAACTTTCACAATCTCTTTTTCTTTTTTTTTGCCCTCTGATAAATACACATGGACATTTAAAGCCATAATCATTTGACCATTTTGAAAAGTCGACAGCAAAAAGTTTCTGTACAATCATAGTCATTCTGGAAGATATAAAACAAAACAGTGTGGATACTCATGTTGCTTTATTTACAGTTCATCTCCAGAGCCCTTTCAAAAAAACACATTGCTTTCTTGCAAGGTTATAATATCATGTATTAGGCAGAAGACGGAAACTTATCGTAACATTTAGAGCAATAGCAAACTTTTGCTTAATACAAAAGCCAAAAAGAATAAAGAAAAAATAATGGGCAAGTTGCTGGGAATAGCTGTAAGGTAAGTCAATTTTTTAATTAAAAAAAATTGCATACCAGAAAATGTTAATGAGCCAAAAGTCCCCTGAGTTCACTTTTACACATTCTGCACTATTTTGATGTTCCTGCTAAAGAAAACTGAACTGTTCTCACTCAGAACTGAAGACATTCTTTTTTCAATGTCATAGCAAAACCTAAAATCCGAAAGCATCTTATTCATTGTGTTACTTTACTCACTTACTTTAAGCAACTCAGAGTTATCAAACTAGAAGTAGATAAGACAAAGTGATCGCAAGTCACAAAGTAAAAAATTTCAACCGTACCTTTAACTTCTTCATAAATGCTCTCATCTGTCGGTTCACTGTTCACTTGTCCAACATCATCGTATTCCTCTTCCTCCTCCTCAGGAATAGTATTAGATCCTGTATCTATGTGGCAGCAATTTAAAAGGTTAACACTTAGCAGAAAAGAATACCTAAGCAGACATTTATGCAAAATGAAAACAATTCTTCTATGACCTGCTCCTTACAGTATACTCTGCTTATTTTCTTATCCTGTTCAAGGGATAAGGGACAGTTCATATAAGGGAGCTTATATAAGGCAGAGCTTTCAAGCTTTCCAGTATTTCTAGTATTCTTCGAGAAAGGCAAAAATTTTGCAAAAAGAGAAAAGTCATATAAAAGCTACAACACAATGGAAAACTAGGACTTGCTATTTCAAACTTTGACATGTGTACTAACATGACAGAGAAGTTAATGGACAGAACTACCATCATGAAGCACTATTGCCAATAAAGGCTACTGCTCTACTGGCTGGCTTACCTTGAATTACAAATTTGACTTGCTGTACCCATTCCTCTGCTTCTTTGGGAGTGGCAGCTGTAAACTATTAAACATTTATTAATAACTACTAGCAGTAATGACAAAAACACAACTACAATTTCATTAGCAATAAAAAAGAGGGACTGTAACATTCTCATCACTTCCTCAAGAAACCATTAGTAATTCTTTTCATGTTTTCTGGTACTTTTCTTGCAAGGATGCTTCTTATAATGTACAGCTAATTTTGACAAATTTACGTAATTGAAGGAGAGGATGATGGATTTGAAACTCTGATCAGCAGCTGGCAGCTGTGCAGAAAAAAGCTGCTTCTCTTCATCAATGTCAAAGCCAGAACTGATGAACAAAATTTGCCCTTGACAATTAGAAGACACCCATGAATTTCTTTAGACTGCTGGGTACAGTTTTCTTAAAAATGTTCTTGTCAGACTCCAACACACTACCTGACAGCTTAATTAACTGGCTTTCAACCGCAATCTCAGATATTTAAAACTTATTAAACTTACATTCTATATTGATGTCTAGCTGATAGATCTCTGAATTGCACAGCTGATATGTGCCTTTATGTAGATTTTTCTTTAAAAGTCACAACCAATACAATATGTATTTAACACTGATACATATTTTAACTTTTTCTTTTTACTATTTAATTCCTCCAAAAAATCACAGACACACTATACAATAGATATTAAAATGCTAATATTGAAATGACTGATAGATAAAGATGATAGATTACCTCGCTCTTGACCAAAAAGATAATATTTTAACACGTACATACATATGTTTAATCACGTTTTTTTTCCTAATATATGAATGCACAATATAAGCAAGGGAGGGTTTCCTTTTTTCATTAATATGTCAGTCCAGGTTGTTTTACTGAAATGTTAATTCAGTAACTGGAATTGTAACGGCTTTATCAATTTAATTTCAAGTCAACATAAAAAAGTCCAACCTGATAAATGCGCTTATCAGGAGCAGAGATTTCAAAACAGCAATCTTTCTTTGCATCCTTCCGAAGGCTATTATTCATTCTGATGGTGTAGCCCTCTAAGGCAAATTCACCTTTCTGTTGTTTGTCTGTTGGAGATAAAAAACAAAGTTGGAGCTTCATTTACAACAGTAAACGTAAGTGGCTCAGCAGGTTATCATTTATTCAGATTTTGTTTTCTATTTCATGAATTTTACAAAGAACAGGGAGGCTTTTAGCAAAATGATTAAGTGATGCTTCTGGAGATAAAGCTTTATTTTAAAGGAAGATGTACATAAAAGTACATTTTCCTGTAGGATGCCTAAGGAATTCCACAGGGGGATGTTTGCAGATGGTGGTCTTATTTAGTAAGAAGTGCATGTT
The DNA here is from genome assembly GCF_003945725.1 of Corapipo altera. Classification (NCBI taxonomy): domain Eukaryota; kingdom Metazoa; phylum Chordata; class Aves; order Passeriformes; family Pipridae; genus Corapipo; species Corapipo altera. Next base: position 12,239,301 of record NW_020884880.1, read on the forward strand.
ATGACACTTGTGTCTAGGGAAAGCCAAGAACTGGAACTTGCAAGACACGTTTCCTATAAATCAGTGTCTCTTTCAGGTTCAGTAAACCAAAGGGAAAACCTGTCTAACTTAGAACTTGCTGAGCTCCCTCCTAAACTAACCACTTCACTCAAAAAATAAACTTCAAACTCCTTTTTAAGCAATTGGAAAAGCTTCTTTTCACATTCTCCCACCCACTCCCAGATGTGCCTCCTTTCCATATGGCAGAAATACAGAATGAATTTTGTTATAAATTCAGGTGTGTGCATGTGTGTTGGTTCCAAAAGCATTTCTCTCAAAACAGCAAATGTTTAATTAGCTAATAAAAGTACTGAGCCCTACCACAGTTTATTACGTACAGCCATGTGGTTGTTTTAAAGACAATTCTACTTTTCAAAGGCTCTGGTTTATAAAAGTATCACTTACAACAGATCTGAGTTTAAATATACCGCATGTTGGGCAAGCGGCACCTGTGTACTCCTTTTGAGCTCTTCACACCAAACTCTACTTCGGATTTTATGTGTTCTGGCAGATTTTGGTGAATATTAAAAGCAAACAAAAAATGTAAAAGTGATTAAGTTTTGCAATTTCTGCAGATCACAGTGCAGCATTCAAGTGAAGATAGGCATCATGAGTCACATTTCGTGCAGGCAAACAAAGAACAAAATAGAGTTGCATATGGAAGAAAATGCCATTCAGTGTTGGGTTTTTTTTACACAGTAAAGCATTAATTAACAATAAGCATCAGGCACAAGAGTAAAACCACTCTAAGTATTTCTGAATAGAACTTAGGTGCAAATTGAGCATCCATTGCTTACACTTGTCAACAAACGGAGAAAATTCTACAGTAGACAAAATAGGGATAACTACAATTTTTGACATAATTTTGTCATATTTCTGGAAATTTAATTGGAAAAAAAAATCTTTTTCCACTCCTAAGAGGACAAAAATTGGCTAACATAGCAACATGAACATCAATGGATGTAAGGGCAGTCACCAGTCAAATACTCTTGCTAGTAATCTTATATGCGCACAGACACAAATTCTTTGTCCTTCCACCTTTTTATGAACTCTCACCCAGGGCAAGTAAATACCAAATAACACAATTATATGAGAAAATCCAGGGCACTGTTCTATTTTCTCTTCTAGTCCCTTCCCCCACAGTAGGTTCTATTATGTCTTGAATAAGTCCTAATGATACAGAACTAATATTTTATATTTTCTCAATGGTCCACCCCTATATCAAACAGCACACACATGCAAAATTCATGAAACCACACCAAGGCAGATATTAGAAATAATAACTTGCAGTAGGTTAACTAGGTTCCATTTTAATGAAATTCATTTTTGCCTAGGAATTTTATTGTTCCCTCACTTGTGACCTCAGGGAGAAGACCAAGTGAAACACATTAATTTCTCACTCTCCCATGCTGGAGGTTTATCAAACCCCAAGAAGATAGGAACACGCAGACAGAATAAACAAACACCAGGTTCAAAAGGTAAAAACATTTTGTCAAGATAAAAATTAGGCAAATATTCAAATTTAGTCTCTTGGATTATTTCTAAGACTACTTCTCTGTGACATGGATGATCCCTTTTATGGTAATAGACTTTTACACAGTGAACCTCAGATGATCTCTGCACTGGTACTCATTCTTTCAAAAAGCATTGCAGCTAAACATAAAGATGCCGTACTTTGGAAGGGGATGGTGCATGGTACACATATTCTATTTGATTGTTCTGGCATTTATACTGGTTTTGTCTTACCTCTCTGAAAATCCCATTTCAGTGCTAATGAAAATTACCTGTATGCACCACCAAATACATATGTATATGTATCTCCTTTGCTATTAATTTTTTTCACTGACCTTTACAGCAATAGGCTAGTCATAGCATTGCTACTTTTACTTCTAATTGTCTTAGCAGTAACCTCTGATTAAAGTCCAGTGTAGTAATACGCATACACTTAAAATGTTAAAAATGAGGAAATTCTAAGACAATGAGACACTTCACAGCCCTGACTCAGAACCTACTAAAGTTGAGAGAAAGACTGTCAGTATTCACACTCCCTGTAGCAGCAAGCCAGATGTAAGATCTAGTATGTCCTGAGAAATGGCTCCACAAATACAGAATGGCAGGGCACAGGCCAGCTGTAGCTCAGCTGCATGCTCTGATGATGAAAAGCAATGAAGGTCTACAAATCCCAGTTGTTCTTGCAGAATACACCTTTCCAGTTAGGATAGGAGACCAACCCCATCAGCTGATCACCATGAAGCAAACCATGACCCAGGGTAGCTGTTTGGCCAAGCACAGCAGTCAGGTGCAGGCTTGAATGAAGGGCCATCTTGGGATCATCAGACTCAACAATCATCTCAACTTTGTTTATTGGCAAAGGCTTGCAGCTAAGTAGTCCTGCAGACAGACTCGCGCTTTCGGGTTAAAGCTACCCTGTGAAGTGAGTGCCACAGTGACTTGTGTGAACTTTCACATGCAGAGTTAAATTGTTTATATCAGAAATATTTTCTGGAGACTGTGCCTTAGGGAGAATTAAACAGTTTTTGATGTTTAAAAACTTTGAAGACTAAAAGATTTTACTTGGAGACTTAAAATTAGATATAATTGGGTTTTATGGCAGGAACCTTAGAAGTAGCTTCAAGAAGCACATTTACATTACAGAGATTTAATTTTCATTCTGAACCCCCAAATCAGAGCCAGAGTTTTGCTTAGGCAGTAACACAACAGCATACTTAGGAGGAAATAGGAAGATGCATGCTAATGGAACATGCTTCTCTGAAGAATGACAACATTTTTGCTGCCTCTTATTTTCTCAGGATAGGGCTTTTCAATTCAACAACAGGAAACCCTTAAGTTGTTCCAGAACAATACAGAACAGAGATGCAAAAAGCATAGTAATATCAGTCTTGTAAAAACAAAAAGGATCACAAATATCATCACGCATAAGTTATTTCACAATGAAGCCCAATCTCATTTCAGAGTAAGCTGTTCTTTGCTCTCACCCCTCATGCTCCTCCTCTCCCCTTCTTTCCATGTCAGGTACACAACAAAAGAATAAATCTAGGTCTGTGATGATCATTTGGCAACAGGAATTTAGAACCATAAAGAGGTAGTATAGCAGAGTGGAGAGTCAGAAACTAAGGTATTTTAGAGAAATAAATATGAGAGGGCTCTATTTAAAATAGTGAAAGTTCAGACCTGAATTAAATTTGAGAGCCACTTTAAACATTTTTCTTACATATAAACTTCATTCATCCAAAAAATGGTTAAATGTTGTTAACAACGGAAATAGGGCCAATATTATATTGGGGAAAGAGAGTCTCAAGGGAGGCAGAGAAAAAGGGTTTTGAAGAAACCTTGTGTAACTAAGTCCATGGGAACTTTTAAAACAAAGAAGGGTAAACCTTCAATGAGATCTTGAAATAACTGGGTTGTAAATTTGAGGCCTAAGGCACTGTGCCCATATTATTAGCACATGTAAAAAGAATTAGTGCATTCTGAAGAACAGAGAGTACTCGGATAGCAGAAAGGAAAGAAGTTGCAGAGGAAGGCATAAGGAACAAAGGCAAACAGAAAGATTTCAGAGAGTGATAAAGTATTTATAGATACTATTAGAATCTATAATTTAACTCTCTTCATCTTGAAATTAGGAGTCTGTAAGATTTTATGGTTTACATGGCTTCATGCTAAATGTAGTTTCACATACTTTTCCATGTGCAGGATGTCTGCTTTCTAAATATAGTTAAGAGTCAGTATCTCCAAAATGGTAATTCCTTTTCCAGCTTTTGGAACAGTCCTTCCCAAATGCATGCACAGAAGTTCTTCCCTTTTAGACAGCAGATCTGAAATGTAATTGCCTTTTTTTTTCTTCTTTCCTTTAATCTGGCCCTCTGAGAAATGGAAATTTAAAAAAAAAAAATTAAGAAATTGAGGCAATGACTGAAACACACTATTTAGGGCACCAATTTGTTTATATTGAGTTTGCTTATACCAAGTAGCTATTTTTTAAATAATACACTATTAATCACAAGTATGCCTCTCAAGGTCTGAATTTAACAGTCTCATAACAGAAGATCCAGTATACATTAGATAGATGCCTTTGATTGCCATCACTCTGCTACAACAAAGTCCTATTGAGCATGCATAATTTCCTCTTTTGCACAAATAGACGTAGTCCACTACTGGCCTGGCCATCATTATCTTACTATTCAGAGAAATCCAAAATTATCATGTCCATGTTAAAAGTAAAGAAATTTAAAAAAAAAAAACCTAAGATTTTTCTAAAAGCCTCTGAATCACACTCCTCTTCAACATCATATTACTGGCAAGCAAGCAGATACCATTTTCAAGTTATAAAAATGAAAATAAATTTTTAGTGCCCATTAACAGGGGAAAAATTACCATAATGTTATCAATTACTGTCTTGCTAAACATTTAGCTGATCCTTCCAGTTTGCTGAGACAGAAGGGCATATAACATTGTGGCCTAGTGAGGAAGAAGTAATGAAGCCATTAATTCATTCATTTATAAAGCAACAAATTAACTTTCCTTCTTCACATGCACTTTGAGGTCTGAAAGGTTATCCATACCATCTCGGTGTCTGAGGACACAGGAACAGCCAGAGATCATACAGAAAAACGACAGGCAATTAGGGTAGTCAACTCAGGGTGCAACTGCATGGAAGAAAAGAAAAGAGAGGACTATAAAAGGTTTATGGAAGGAAAGACTATGAAAAGGAGGACCAGGCAAGCTTCTGGAAATCCCACCCAGCTTTGACATTTGAACACACTCCTCTGCAATGTTGTGGGCTACAAGCCAGCAAGAGATACTGAGGCACAAGCACAAATACACATGCGCTTCCTGCAATACCTATTCCTGACATGTGATTAGGTCTAACCTTTAAGCCTTTTTCCTCCATCTACTCCACATACCATTGATCATGAGAAAAAATGTAAGTGATTCGCTTAGACCTGTCTAAGCACAGATAAATAACATTATTTCACTACCCAAGGCTGCACCAAATGTAGGAGAAAATAGAGATAAAAACAGGGAAACAAGACATACACCAGCCTGCAGGCATCACAACTGCTAAAAGAATGCTTGTAGTCTCTTAGGTGAACAAACACACAGCCATTTACTGTATTTTCACAGGCTTTAGCTTGTACTGTATTCTCCTGGACTAGGTCTCATATTTTTCATCCTTCAAACTCTTCCTTACATGTGCTTATGAGCTTTATACACTTCCACACTTCTTCTTGCTTTCCCAATATAAAAAGGAGAATGTTAGAAAAATTAAAAGCATTGTGGAAACAACAAATCTACATAAATAATAAAAAGGCATCATATAGCCTCACATTTACCATTCAGTTACATTTCCACTGATACTGATGTGCAAAAATCAAACCTTGGCGAACAAATTACACACTGCACCAGACACAAAATAGCCTTCACAGACTATTCATCTATCAGTCTGGTTATAAAACAGACACAGTTCAAAACAAGCCAAGATGGACCTGGAAGCCCTGTTGCCTCTCAGCTTTGTCCCACAACACAGAGGCACTAGCACCCATTAAAAGCAACACAGGCAGCAGGACTGAGTACACACAGAATCCCTGTTACTTTGAAGCAAGGTTCACCTTGACAAGGGGGAATTTACCTGTGTTGTGTGAATCAGCCCTGGAACCTGTCAGAAACCAGGGCACAGCTTATAGAAAACCTCCAGACACTGCACAGGCTAGGGCAGACCAGCACTGTTTATGGACACCATCCCAGGAGTGGCAGCAATCTGCACAAAGCCACCCAAACGCACACTTCAACACTATTGGTAAGAACCACAGTTGGTAAGAACACACACTGATTTTCTATACGGTCCAAGTTATCTGGCACAGCATCAAGGCTTACAGTAAAAGAAGGACCCAACACAATAGTGTACTATGGCAGGTACCACTGCTGGCCACAATTGTGGGAGTGAAAACAGTTTCAGGTTTCAGTTTCAGGTTACCAGACCTCCTCACGATTGCCTCATTGCACACATCGTCGTCCATGCTGACAATCTGCAGCTAAACCGCATGATAAACTGCGGCACCAGTCACATGGAGGTAGGGCAGAAATTCATGCATCTGATTTGTTTGCTTCCTCCATGAACTACTGTTTGGAGTCCAACCATGCCATGCTCTCTACAACTACCTGAAAGGACATTGTCATGAGATAGGGGTCAATCTCTTTTCCCAAATAACAAGCGATAGGACAAGAGGAAATGGTCTCAAGTTGCACCAGGTTTAGATTGGATATTGGCAACAATTTTTTCATTGAAAGGGTTGTCAAATAAGGGAACAGGCTGCCCAGAGAAGTGGTGGAGTTACCATCCCTGGAGGTATTTAAAAGACATGTAAATATGGCTCTTAGGGACATTGGTTTAGTGATGGGCTTGGCAGTGCCAGGTTAATGTTTGGACTCAATGATCTTAGAAATGATTCTATGATTCTATACAATTTCCATGGACTATGTGCCCCTCCCATATCTTTACTTTATGGTTAGGAGAACCTTCCTCAAAAAATCTGCATTCTACAAAAGCTGTAAATGTATAAGCCAAACATTTGTATATAGATTCATAAAAGAAAAAAGATCCCACAGAACATCACAATTCCTAACAGGACACCAATCTTTTGAGTGCTAGGGAACATACTTCCATGTATCTTAACTTTCAGTACAGGTATTATAAGTTTCAACACAGATTTGATAATCGGGTTGTTGCAAAAGAAAAAAAAAAGATGGAAAAACAGCAGGTGGGCAACTTTCCTGCCTTAATTCAAAGGCCATATGCTAGAAAGCATAAATAAACTAATGAGCCTAACCACAAGGAAAATATGTTAAAAAACCACAACCTTGTTTTTCTAAAAAATAGCAGATAAAAATACAATATTTTAAAATGCAGAACTAGCAATATATTCTGAAAAAAAAAATTGCTGCTCCTAAAGTACTAGGCAATGTATAACTATATATATAAACAAACAGCACATGATCATTTTCCAGTGAAAGAAATAAATCAGTACTGACAAATCAGTGTTATGCCACACCTCCAAAAAATTTTTCAATACAGAATGTTTATGCTTTTGAAGCTTGACCAATCTGTAAATCCCAAGGAAAGAGTAAAGAAGAAAACGGAACATTTCACAGATATACTAACAGAACTCTGAAAACAGAATATGATGGGAAACTGTAGCAAAACAAAAACCAGACTTAGAATTAGACTCTTACTTTATTTCTTTTGTTTTTAAAGAGAGGATGAGTTTAAATGAGTTTAAATGAAACAAACTGGAGCAAATTAAATTATTCTTTGAAGAAAAAAAAACACAAAATAACTCAAATATAAGAAAAACAAAAGAAGAAGAAGAAGAAGAAAAAAACTTCAATGGAAAGTTTGCCTGGGAATTTTTTGGGGCAATAAAAAAAAGACAGTTGTACTTTTAAAATTTACTCAGATATATTTCTGTATCATTTGCTCTACCCTTAAACACCAAATGCACATGGCAAACAATTTAAAGGATGTTTTGACTGTCAATTTTAAAAATTTGAAGTGATATACCAATATTTATACCAGATTCCAGATTCTTTCTAAACTGGCCATTAAAAGTCACCTTCAGAACTTAGCTTTAGCTTCCACTGCTGGCTTTTAGTTAAATACATTACTTAATTTCTAGCTCTTCCAGAACTATATAAAAAGAAACAAGGAACTTCACTATGCAGCTTTTGGACTAATATTTTCCTGGATAGAACCATCTCTGAAGAACTCAGAAGTTTTAATTATTACAGGACGTTTTAAAATTAATATACTTTGGAGAGAAAGAACATTTTATGTCTAGTAAAACAATTGAGTAGCATACTATCATACTATCAAGCCAGCTGTTATTGGCATACAAAGTAGCTTTATAAGAAACTTACTCTTGTTTTTCCTCAATTTCTCTGCTTTAGAAAACAAGTACATCATTTACAGGTTCTGAAGAATGTTTACAGATTTTGAAAATTCACAGCACTGCTTTAGAACTGTTTAAAAGAGAACTTTCTTTTAGAAGTTTCATCTGATTTCTTAAAATGACCTTCGATTTGCAGTTTCCAACTCCACTAAAGTTTTTATATTCTTTTGTGCATTAAAACATAATTTTTATAATAAATATTATAAGTACCTTTGTCACTTCCATAATAGTAGAAGATCGTCTTACTGATAGCACACCAACGCTTCTGCCATTCAAAGCCAAGAAAACTGTGATCTGAAATTAATATAATCTGTGTTATATCAATTTATGTCATTACTGAACACAAATATGCTACTTCTTTTCAAGGGTGTGGTAAGAGGGAGGAGGAGCCAGGAAAGACGCTAAGGAAAGGAAACGAAATCTGGATATGAAGAAGAGAAATGCATGGCACTGAGAAGGAAATTAGAAATAAAAATTGGTGCTAAGAAAACAAATGGGAATTTGAAATCATATAAAGAGAGAAGTCATGTGTAACATTAAATATAAGGAAATAATGAAAAATTTCCTAAATATTTCCTAGAGTTATTGCAGCATTAAGTGGGTATTAAAGTGACAATATAAGATTTATTGAATCAAGGTAAATATTGACTGAACCAAAGCTGAGATCAATATTTGCCCTCTTGAAGGAAAATAAATCTTGATGTTCACTGAAACATGAAGTCAACATATGGTACTTTTACATAGGTTCCTAATGTTTTCTTCAAAAATACCTGAAAGTGTCTGAATTATGGCTGACTTTCATTGCATGATTTTGTTAGTCAATAAAGAAACAGGATTTTCTTTTAATACTATGGGAGCAATTATGTGTTATGCTTCTTTTGCATAACAATGCTTGAACACTTCAGCTTCTACTCATTTTATTTATCACTCTTGTATATAGTTATTCATGTGTATAACATTAAATATAGACATATAGACTTCCCAGAAATGAAATGTGCACTAACTTTAACAAAGACAGTTAGACTTACCTTTTCTACGTTTTTCCAAGTATCCAGCCTTCAGAACAAACTGAAGATCCTGAGCTGCAACAGGAGGAAACTGATTCCCTGAAAGAAAAACAAATTCTATAAAGCACTGCTTTTCAAGAAAAAATGCTATTGTAGCATCAATAAAATTATGGATTTTACTCTCTCAATATGCAGGAGCTAAATAGGAAGGAAAAAAATTATTCTAATAACTACTATGCCAGAATATTTTAAGTAAAAAAACCCTCTAGATGTCAATGTCAGAGCTGTTGCTACTGTCCTCACTGCTTTAGTAAGGACAAAATACAGCTGTGTAGCAGGTCCTGCAAGTCTCAGAAGGAAAAATATGTAATTAAACATGATACAGAAACTTTGTTTTGAACATGGTCTGTAAAGCAAGTTGGGTAATGAAAGCACTAAGTTTTCAAACGTGCAAACAAAATCAAGAGTCACAATTCAACATGATTAAATCAGAAATGTGGCTTTCAATACCAGCTTTGTACAAAAATATCTGGAAGCAACATATAAGGTGAGGACCCTCTATTACATGCCTACAAAAAGGGAAGTTAGAAGAAGAGATGATAAAAGGTGATGCCTGCTGTTGACAGATATTGCCTAATTTGCCATATGACACAAAAGTTCTGCCTATAGGATCTGTAAGGTGATAGTGGATAAACCAAAAACATCACACAGAAGTCTACAAAATTGTTGACTTACAGACACTAATTTTAGACACTGTAAAATATGCCTGCATCCGCAAAATGGTGAACATGTTTTTTTTCCATTTTCTCAACACTAATTCATAGCCAGAAGCATAAGACTGGCCAGTCAACCTTGTCTCAATTTAAAATAAAAATTCAAACATCAAAAATTTGTGTCTTCCATCCTACATCCTTTCATTCCTGAAAGAGCAGAATCATGATTTAAATGGAACTCCTGGTATTAAGAACAGGAATATGTTAGACGTGTCTAATATTTAACATGTATATAAATATCATACTGCTTACCCCAAGCAAAATAAGCAGAATAAAAGGTATTCCTGTACTGCTGGGTTTTTTAAGTGCATGTGAGCAACACAGTGAAGTTCCTACTACTTATTATCATTAAATATTCATAAGTCACTGTAGGTAGGTGGCAAGTTTACAAGGTAGCAATTATTTATCAAAATATATGTAATCTCGTTACGTTCTACTAATATAAACATACAAAAAAGGACTGATATCAGCAGATAAACCCTGTGCTAAAAACTCGAATTTAAACTATGCAGTTTGGGTTAAAGATCAACTGTCTGACCTCAAGCCATGAACATCATCTCTGGAAGGTCAATTTCCTGGATATTTAGGTTGTTTTAGGGGTTTTTTTAATCAGTGTCCACAAATGAATTGCTTTATGGTGGTCTTATTTAAATGTAGTTGTAATAGGAAAAATACAAGAAAAAGAGATAGGAGTATGTAGAGAATGTCATTTTTTAAAGTTAAGAAAATACTTAAAATGAAAAGGCATTCTTTAAATAATACAACTGGCTCTTTAGATAACAAAATATTTTGTTGGATACCATAAGACAGTGGACGGAATTTTATACAGACAGAATTTGATATTTCCATTTAATTTTTTTATTAATACTACTTTTAAAGATTAGGAGTACACTAACTTCTATTTCAGGTTCTGTGGAATATTGTGTTAAAAATACAAGAGTTATGGCTGCATGTACACGCACTGTAAAATGATGCAGCTGGCTCCCCTTGCTTGATAATATGCAATCACTGCGCAACATTAAATGAGAATTTAACACAAAGACAATCACTGGCTGGTATGTGATAGGTTTGATAGTTACTTAAAGGATGATCTAATGATGGTATTATGAGTGGGGGAGGTGAAGAGTTTTACAAATATACATCGTGTGCTGCTTTATATTGGTCATTGGGAGGCATCAGTGTGCAACACTTACAGCTTTACCTCACCCAGTAGGGCTCATTTTAGAACACTGCAACCCCACAGATGTGGAAGACATAAAACCTAATTAAACAAACAAAAAAAAAGCAGTTCACTCTTAAATTTAAGAATTTCAACTGCTACTTTGATCTAATTTTATCCAATATTGTTTGTATCAGCTTGAGTTTTGATGAGGAAGCTTGGCCAGTGACCATTTAGTGAAGAGTCAAATCAAATGGGACAATACAGTTCCAGAGAACCACATCATCTGGGGACTCCTTAATGTTATTCTGTTATCTGAACTGACTACTTCATAGAGGAAAAATTCCACTCTCAGTTTTGCTACTTCTGCTGAGACAAGTCAGGATAAATTCGATTATGGGATTTTATGAAACCACATTTATTTTGCATAGGGCACTAAAAGCTTGTGAGGAAAGCAACATGCATGAAAAAAAGGCAGCCTTCCACTGTCTGGTGGAAAGAAGTCCTCCTCCCACCCTCAACCCGTAAGGAAGCCAGTTCCTTTTTCTGTTCTTCAAAGGAACTGAGGCAGTAACTCCACAAAAGAAGCTGAAGCTGGCCAGCCCCACTGCCACTCACAATCTGTAAGTACCTGAAGCAGAAACAGATCACATGCATATTATCATCCTTCTGTCAGAGAAGCCTGAGAACCAAAAAATATGATGGAACTTTAATGGAAGGGCAAGAGAATCAGACCCAATTTTAATAACCCAAGACACATACAGCTGTATAAGAGAGAAAAAGCATAAATCTGGTTAAATTCCTCCTTTCATTGCCCTGTACCTCCAGAAGGAAGGGGAGGGAGAATAAGTAGTATGAAAAGTATAAAGGAAAGAGAAAGAACCACCTCCTCCCACATTCCCATGAACCACAGGTGTTGTACATATGTGGTGGGAAGAAAGCACAAACACGGATACCCTTGCCTCTGTACTGCAACAAAAACAACCTTGGGAAGAAAGAATAGAGAATGACATCTTCCTTACAGTTATGCCTAGAGTCTAAACTGTGTCATCTGTCTACCTTTCTTCCATTTTTTTCATTCCTTTACTGTCTTGTCCACATCTCAAACATGATTTAGCATGAACTGCAACCCCTAGATGTGGGAACTCGCAGCCGAAAGCTTGGAATTTATGTAACAGTTGGGTTTTGCAGTTGCTTTCAATCAGAATTGCTTCCCCATTCACTTGAAATAGATCAGGCTTGACACAAATCTCATAAAAAGGTATCACTAAAGCAATGGGTTTTTATAGTAAAAAAGCATTTGTTTACATTACACCAGCAGCTGAGATCAGGGACTCATTAGTTGACTGCTGCATGAGACTTGGAATAAGACAGCTCCTTCTATAAAGAATCTATTTAAGACAGCGAAATACTGCCAAGAAAGATGGCATTACTATTTTATTTAAATAAAGAACCATGAAGCAAATTAAACAACATGCTTCAAATCACATAGTCCTTTACAGTTCAGAGCTCTGAATTTCCCATGTTATACTCCCATGTATGCACCAAGATGTCTTCATGACAAGGAGAATTTTCCCCTTCCCTCATGAATGCAGGTGAAATGGCCTGAATTCCAGTTTTCTGTAACTTCACTGGAGACTGTCCAACATAAGAAATTAAATGTAAAGATGCAAGGAGTTTGCATCCTGGGGATGCAAGATAGAACCTACTGATGCTATCTTTCTTGGGTGTGTTGGTGTTTGTTGCTGAGAAACTTACGGTCAAGCTGGGTACTAGGTCAGAGCAAAATTTCTCTCCCAAAATCAGACCAGCAGAGATCACCATGTCTTTCCACCTACTTCCTAGCCTTGTCTGGTCTGTTTCCAGATACGACTCAAGGATTTAGAAACAAAGATGTTAAAAGGCCCATAGTCTTCCCTAGTTTATCCTCTGGTACACTGTAGTTTCTGAAGTCAATTTTAAATACCAAAGAGAAAAGTAGCACTCTGAGTCAAGAAGTGTTCTGTGGCTTGCATCTGTGTGAGTTTATATGTGGAGAAAGGTACAACAATTGCTTTTGTGTACTCTTCTGGACCTAATTTCTTCTGTGTCATTGCCCAGACAGTGGTGGGCAAGCACAGAGTTAAGGATACAAGAAAGGTCTCATTTCCATTCCTGAGTTTCTACCTCACAAATAATATTTTGAGCCTTATTCCTTTGATGTGAAGATCAGATCAATACTATCCTATACTTTAGGAGATTATTACCTTGCATCCCAATACACAGCATAAAATAAGAGGGGTCCATCTGCTTTATGTTAAAGGTTTTCCTTCATTCTTGACCACCCACTCACATAAGAATCTCCCATAATAATTTTCTTCCTATCCTGGTGGGAATTACTCCAATGTACTCCAAACTAAAATCTGCAAGTTATGCTCCACATGCATGATGTGTAAAAAAGCCATCAAAGACCAGATCAAAATATTTATGAGTCCTAAACTTTCATGTCTTAGAGAAAAGTATATTATATGTATAATACACCGGATTCTACCTCTTGGTTCTAGGCACTCTTGCGCCAAGTGAGCAGCTGGCAGTTATTATAATACTATTTCTGCCAGGCTAAAAATTCCTCCAGTGAAAAGAAAGTGAAATTATCTCATTCAAGCATAAAGCCAGCCTTTCTACTAGTCATGCTTTGACTTCAGAAAAACATTAATGTTATTAATGTACGTGTACTAATATACAGGTTCCACTGCACAAATTCCACAAACACAGAGTACCTTGTGACTTCAGAAAGACTTCCAACTACAGCTTATGGCATGACTACAATTTTTGCAACTTTCAGTCAAAAGCCTGAATGATGCAATCTTTTTTTTCACTCTACTGCAACTGTGAATTTGGTCCATTACTAAAAACAGTTTCATCAGTGTCACTTCACAGCATGAAATTCAATCACTGCACCTGGAATTTTGATTTTTGGAGGACCCAAAGTTGTTAAAATTTCATTCTGTACACAAAATAAATAAAACAAAACCAGGTTGTATTATTCTGCACTGTTTACCAATAGGAATATTTTTTTACTACTGCAATGTGGGCTAAGGAATACATAAAGCAAAAAATAATTAGAGGTCAATGCATTCTAAAGAAGTGCTTAGCATGCTTATGGGAACTTAAACAGGTAAAGTGGAGATAAGTGTAATTCAGTAACAGCTAAGTGGTTGATTACAGCTTGCTTTCCTAGTAGAAGACCAGTGGTTTAACCACTATAGTGATAAAGACTTCTTGCTCAAATAAGAATAATTTTATTTTCTTCAGTCCTTGTAAAAGAAAGCTGCCAGGAAAAAATACATTAGTTTGACTATATGGAGGAAATAGTGGTTGCCATTTCTTTATCTTCCTCTAACTGAAAAAAATAATAATATGAACACTATTATTGAAAAATTATTTTTTCAGCTTCCTTTCTATTGTGCTGAAGACCCTTAGTGTCATCTGCGAATGTACTAAGGGGTGCACTTGATCCCCTCATCCAAATCATCAATAAAGACACTGAATAGGACTAGTCCCAGTACTGAGCCAACTGGATGTAACTCCATTCACCATCACTCTCTGATCCCAGCCATCCAGCCCGATTTTTACCCAGCAAGGAGTGCACCTGTACAGTCCATGGGCTGCGAGCTGCTCCAGGAGAATACAGTAGGAGACAGTATCTCAGGCTTTACTGAAGTTCAAGTAGACAGCATCCACAGGCTTTCCCTCATCCACTAGGTGGGTCGACTGGTCATTAAAGGAGATTACGTTGGTCAAGCAGGATCTGCCTTTCTTAAGTCCCTGCTGGCTGGACCTGATCCCCCAGTTGTCCTGTATGTGCTGCATGATGACACCCAAAATGATCTGTTTCATACCTTTCCTCGGCACTGAGGTTAGGCTAACAGGCCTCCTCCTCCTGGTCCTTCTGACTTTCTAATTTTCTCTCTACATGGCCTAATGACATCTTTGTCCTCTTCCTGAGTTGCCTGTCCCTTCTTCCAAAGGTCATAAACTCAATTTTTTTTCCCTGAGTTCCAGTGAAAGCTGTTCAGCTAGGCTGGTCTTCTTCCCTGCTAGCTCCTCTTTTGGCATGTAGGGACGGCCTGCTCCTGCAGCTAATGCAGAAAATAGGGCATTTTGCCTTCAAGCTCAGGTCTTTTATGCTATCTCTCAGGCTGACATTCTAAATTGGCAGAGATATTCCGAAAATATTTGTGTTAAAGTTGAGCAACAACGGAGTAATGTTTCTAGCAACACAAAAAAGTAATTTAATCTTCTTTCCCTCCCTCCTACGCCACTTCTCACACACTTCTCCAACATTTCTTCATATCTCTCCATTTCATTTTGATCTGGAAATACAGCATTTACCCCCTTTTAATAGCTACTACAGAGGGATTCAATTATCTTTGAATGTGTATATAGCAATACACTGGGGTCACATCTGTTGCACAAGCACTGTGAATCTAGGCTAAAGACGAGGTGGTTTACTTTCATATGCATATCTTCTCCCTACATCTACTTTTTTATTAAAGAGAAGATTAACGTATAGTGAATTTAAAAAAAATCCTATTTCCTAGAATTTTCTGATTAAAGAAAAGTTATCAGTAGGAAGATAACACAGAATTTCATTAGCTTCATTAACTGTCTTGAACCTTTTCATAAAGACTACTTCAGTGGTTTGCAAATATAGAAGGTTGGTAGCTCTGAATTAGTTTAACATGCAAGAATCAAAAGATAAATGTTAAAGAAAACACATTTCATTCAAGAGAATAAATATAATGAAAATGTTTAGCTTTTGAAACATTGGTTCACAAAAAGTTAACTTTTTGGTCTTCAAAGTGCTCATTCCAAAGACTGCCTAGTCTATGAAGTTTTGCTCTGGAGCCATCCCCAGCATTACCCATTGTGCTCTCTATTAGTTCACAATAATTTTCACAGAATAATTTGCCTTGATATATTCCTCAAAGAAGAGCCAGCAGTGTATTTCATTAAAGAATACTCAAAGCAGTATCATCTGTTTCTACTTTTAATTCCTTCTAATTTGGGATATGACGTTTGGGTTACAAACACTAATAACACACCCTCAGAGGCCTAAATACTGAGTATTTCTTCTGGACTCCTCGCTTGGAAGGACAGTGGTATGAGCCTTTCTCTTCCCTTTGTTCCTGTAAGCAGAGGAGAAGGCAGTGGGCCAGGCAGCCTAAAAACCATTGCGATGGATGTTTTACAGAAACATCCAGTTCTTTTAATCAGTTAGCATGCTTGAGATCTGTCTCTTTTTGTCATTTTCATTTAGCCCCTAATTATATAACTGTGTATTTAGTTATGTTACATTTTAAAAATCTTATATCTATGGCTTCTCAATCCTCATCTGTTTTCTGAGCAAAGTTTCTTAAGTAGTTGTAAAATATTTCATTTCACAAAGACGGTTTCTTTTTTTTTTTTTTAACAAATTATAGGAGTCAGCCAGTTAGACTCCATTCACCAGGATCCACAGCCTAATGGAATTATCCTGAGTCATGTACTCCTCATCTAAACCAAACTCTGAATTTATAAACCAATGTGGTCCTGGATTTACGCATTCTTTTGATGGCTTTCAAATTGGTTATAAAATACCCACATTTTGCAGAGCATCTTAATGTACAGAGGAATTCACAGCTTTCACCCCTTGGTCTAGATTTGATTTTCACACAGGTATTTATTAAAATTTCACAAATGACACCCATGGCACATGGAGGTCGGGGGGAGTGATTTCTGATGTGAGCAGGCATTATCCCCCAGGGATATAAAAGAGGCCACTGCATGCTTCACAGGAGCAGCGTTCCTGCTTCTGCTGTTTCTCAAAGATTCTGAGACAACAAGACAGAAAGAAGAGAGAGCAGTAAAGAAAAGGTCTCTTGTACAAAGTCTCTCACTCACACCACTGTAAGGCATAAAAATGTAAAAGTTTTGCTTAAATCCCTCCAAGGATAATTAAAGTTTACTCAGTCATTTCAGCACAAGAGAGAAAGGTTTCAGTCACCCAGAAGCTCACACTACAGATAGAAAAGTGCATCAGTGGCAGAAACTGGCAATACAAATTTTGCCTATGCAACAAGAAGCTCAGCTTTCTACTTTATTATGAGAAATAAGTTAGGCAGGAAAACACAGAGATAAAAACAATGTCTCTGCTTTGCAGATAGAACCAAGTCAAAACAGACCATCATGGATCAATTAGAGGCACTGGGAATTCTCATGAAATGATGCAGGCAAGCTGAAATTTCCCAGCATCATCTC
The DNA here is from genome assembly GCF_003945725.1 of Corapipo altera. Lineage (NCBI taxonomy): Eukaryota > Metazoa > Chordata > Aves > Passeriformes > Pipridae > Corapipo > Corapipo altera. The sequence continues at coordinate 12,256,528 of NW_020884880.1, forward strand.
ACAGACAAGCACACACATCCAATTTTGATTAGAAACCCTAAGTAAAGACTCAGAATATCTACATGATAGCCTGAACCACAGAAGGTGCTGTTAGCTAATCAGAGAAAATTAAAAGGCCAAGAATAAAGAGTCTACAGCTGGAGTACAACCAGCATGATGTCAAATTGCATATGGATAGCATCTTTAACCACATCGTGATTCTTGTATTCCCAGATGACTATCAGGAAGAAAGTCCTACAGGTTTACCAAACACAAGTTAGAAGTTAGCAATTAATATGTCCAGGTGAAAAATACAATTTTTAGCTTAACATCTAAAACATCTGGAAAAGGTAATACTACAATTGTACACTGCAATTTACTACTATTTTTAAATAGGCACCTGGTAAGCATAAGAATCCCTTGGAAATACCCATTATCAGCAGCACCTTAAGAAAAACCTACAGTAATCAGAAGTTCCTTATTACTTTTCTGATTTTGTCACAATGTTTTGAATTAGTACTTTTCAATTTCATCTTTGGGTATCTGGCACATTTTGTTCAGTAAATAAGCCTAAACTGAGACCAAGCAATGACAACTATTTAACTGAACATGAGAATGATCTAATATGTTTAGGCAGAAAAATTGTCAAATGTCATTTATTGCAAAGCTAAACAATGAATTTTCAATTTATATTTCAGAATTAGTAGTACATGTTCTCATAGTTTCAGTGTCCTAGAAATTGAAGTATTTATTACTCAACAATATTTTGACAGATCTACAAAGCTTACTACAGAGTGAACTCTGTGACTCTTACCCAAATTTTTGTAATGCAATGCAAGATAGATTTTCCAAAAATCACACAAAAAGCATATAAATATTCTTCCTCTTCATTTTATAATTTCACAATTTTTTGCCCTGTCTCCTCTCCTGAGTACATTCCATTGTGTATACATCCTTTTCTAAATTGTTCTGTTTCTTGTTCCAGAAGCTAGTTTTAGCCCCTTTTAAAAAGTCTTATAAAAAAAAAAAAAACACCCAAACCCAAAAAGAAATAAAAAACTAAAACAGTACAGTTTGGGAAGTGTCAAACATTTTGTATGGTCAGTCTTCGCGAACGAAGATTTGGGAAAGGTCTTTACCCTTCGAACCTGCGCAGTGGATTTTTTTAGGTGAGACACAGTGTGCACTGAACTGAGCCCACCCTTTAATCCTAAGGTTCATCTGCCGGGGCCGAGCAAGCTTGGACAGTGGCAGTGAGGTCAAACATAGCTGAAGAGAAAAATCATCCAATGTGAATTTCAATCTGTGAGAGGGATATTTGAGCAGGGGAGTATTTTAACTACTGCTCTGATCAGAAGCGCTAACACACTGTAAATACACTAAGCAATACCAAAGAAATCCTGGGAAAGAAGGAAATTCTCAGACTACCACAAAAACCTCCAATGTAAATTGCATGAAGTTTTATATATGGAAGTCACTTATGCCAACTGGCAGCCCTCTCAGATTAGCTGTGTAGTCTGCAAAGTTCCAACTGTTCTGACTCCTGGCCAAAGGCCTGGCCTGCTAAGCTCTTGAAAGGAAACATACGTACACACATTGAGCATTTCAAATGCTCCAACAGCTCATATCCTTAATCAGAAAAAGTTTTAACATTAACTGGTGGGAGCTGAAAAATCTTTCATCTGTACAAAAGAAGAGATGTGAATTCCTATAGTCAGCTAAAAACACATCTTTAAAAGTGGCAGTTGCAGATTTCAATGAAGAGGTCCATGAAAGCCAGTTTTCATTTTCCACATTTTATGTATTCCTGTAAACACAAAATGGCTTGAATGTTCTGCCTCAGTACCTCATTTTTGATACATTTCTTCTGCTACTGATAATTTAAGTAAAAAGCTATGCTCGGTGATCAGTGAACTATCACACTCCAAGCTTCTCTGCATTTGAAAGCAAATTTGGTTTAAGATGGAGGTATGAATTTACACTGCAGTCTGCATGTAAAGACAAGCTTTTTAAAAATAATAACAAAATAAGAAAGTATCATACAAGCCTTTCAAGTTTTCCTACTGCAGCACACAAAATGCAGATCAAGTATCATTCAGTATGTAGAAGTAGGAAGCTCTGGTAGAATTACAGTCTCCTGCAATGATAACATTGCACTTACAAAAATCAATCTACAGAGCAAGACCATGAGAAAAAAATCGAAAGTGACTAACACAGTGCCTTTATTTTCAAGTACTCTGAAAGAGGTAATAAAGAGGTAATAAAACTCCAAAGGTTTTATGGTTGAAAAAACACATTCCTATTTTCATACCTCCTCTCACAAGAAGGTTGCTACCACAAAGATAAAATATTCTCCTGTTTTGCTGTAATTGCATGGGACCAAACTGAAAAGAACAAGGGAACGCTGTAAGAAGCCAGCAGAGCACACTGCAGGAAGCCAGCAGAACACTCCTGTGTTTCCTGAAAGATTTCCAGATGTAAATTTCAGTTGCCATTCACCTTGAAGTACTGAGAATGACAGGAAGAACCACCTTCCAATACCAACTCCCAACTTTTCTGAATGACTGCACTAATATTTTCCACTCCATTTGAAGGCTCCAGAAGAAATCATACACTTGAAGACACAAGCCAACAAGAACTCTGGCAGAAGCTGTTTTTGTCTGAACAAGAGAGAGGATATCTGACTAACTGCTTCAATTCTCCTATAAGCCCCATTTTGTTACATCTAGTCAATCAAAATACCTGCTTTAATTTTTCAGTGATCTAAGTTATGCCAAGCTACAGAATGAATGTATTTCCTTTTTCGACACGCACCTATTATCTTTTTCAAATGACCCTATGCGGTTCTTACTGGGTTTAGTATCAAGTAGAAATATCTGAAATAATATTTTTATTTGCAGTTAGCAACAATTATTTTTATTTTGGAAACCACCTATGGGACTGAAATCCAAAAATGAAAGAAGATCACACGTTAAATGCCATCTTGTCTTTTCCTATTATAAACCCATAAAGGTTTTCATACTTTCAGTGTCTACCATGGGAAATCCCAAATGTTAAGAGACTGGAAGCTCATAAACCACAGTTACCATCATATTCTGCAACAGGGTCAAAATTTGGGAAAACAGAATCAAGAGAAGAGCTATGACTGAGTTTTGTAGTATCTGTATAAAAAGAAAAACATGACATAATGTGAGAAATGGGTGTTTTTTACAACTTAAGACTTTTACAATGATGAAGTAGCTGAATAAATGTCAGTGGGATTTTTTCCAAACTCATTTTGTGTCCCTTTATTCTCACAACACACCTGAGTTTTCCTTAAGCCTACCTCTGCACATAAATCTAATTAAGGATTAGAAAGGCAAATCACCCTGTGAATGCAACCACTGTTGAAACTTGAACCAGCTGTAGCATTAATGAATTAACTGAACCTACTAAAGGAGTTTTGTCTGTGGACAGTACATAGTGATAGTGTTATGGTCTCTGGACACCAGTAGGACAGAATTTATAAGAAATGTAATAATCTTTATCAGATAACTAGGACTACTGGAAAACAGCCAGACAAGCCTTTATATAGGCAAAAGAGCTCATTTATACAAAAATTCCTTGGTTACTTTCACTTTATAGCAACTGGTTAACACATATCACTCCTCTATACACCTGGCATAATACAATACAAACACTGAGCTTTTCTTACCAAGCCTGAAGGCAACATTTAGAAATCAAAAGTTTACAAATACTCTCAGAAAGATCCCCTCACACATATTATCATATGCACAGTATCACTCAAAATCTACACTAAAAGAATTCAAACCTGCAAACATTTTTTTAAAATAATACACAGTATTTTCTTGTAATTTAAAAATGTGTTAATTCAGTTCTCTCTAAAAGTACGCAAAAATAATAATTGTGTCAAAGCTGTAAAGTGGTATGGCCAGATTTCAACAGAGTAGATTTTAAAGTTGATCTATGAACACAAAAAAAAAAAAGAAAATGGAACTTCTAATGGAAATGCTGACACAACCTTAGCTATGACAATGCTAACAGCACTGCTCTAATAAATCTGTCAGTTTCTGTAATGCCTATGACAACCCCATTAATATGAATGATGTACACTTCACATAGCATCCTACAAAGCAACTGCACGAGTTATATCATCTTCATTCCGAGTAACAAATCAGTAATCAATATTTGTAAAAGCAGACTAATCCTTTGCAAAATCACTGGTTTAGTGATTGAAGAGTTTGCTCAATTTACACAGTTAATCCCTCTTCATCTGCTTGAGCCCTCTATTTATTCCAGCCACTTACAGGGGTAGCTATAGCAGATTAATATGTCCCCCCATGCTAAACATGTCTTGACAATTGACCCAGCATATTGCTGTCAGGATAATCTTTACAAACACTGAGCTTTTCTTACCAAGCCTGAAGGCAACATTTAGAAATCAAAAGTTTACAAATACTCTCAGAAAGATCCCCTCACACATATTATCACTTCTCCATTTAATTATTTCTTGGAGACGGCATCTACTGTTATATTTTATGGCCCCAAAAAGTACCATCTTGACTTTTTTTTTATTAGTAAGGTTAAAAATTACTATAATTATGAAGTCATACAGAGTGAGTTTTTTTAATCAGGAAATTTCTATAGAAATAGGAAAATCAGCAGGAAAAGAATGTGTTGTAGCATATTGCTCAGTGAAAAAATGAGATGGCCATCTGTGTAAATACAAGTAAATTAGCATCCTTTATCCAAAAAAAATTAGCTGAAGCAGTACCACTAAATTAAGATTACACAAAAAGAAGAAAGGTCACCAGGAATCCCATAGGGAGAAAGGAAAAAAATAATTTTTAATTAAAAGAGAGACAAAAATATTTAGTTGCATCTACATATACCTCTGCAGCTCTGAAGTTTACAACAAAGACTGGAGTGGGGCTACAAGATTTCTCTCCATTTTGAGATTTCTACCCCTACGAGAGGCAAATATTAATCAAAGAATATTTTTCTAAATAACCAAGAAGAATTAACGTAGATAGTAGTCTTAGCTACTCCCAAAATTCATACTAGTCTTTCATATCTATGAAGCTATTCAAGCTTACTTTGCAAATGCTTAATTCGCCATTGAATACAACAGCAGAAGTTAGATTATGCAACTAAACTGACAACTTAAAGGAGTAAATTTGAAAAATATAAGGTATAAATCTAAGAATTCATGTTTAAGAACAAATGAAGCAGAAACCCTTAAAAAGCTAATCTGTATGATCAATCATGTCATAGTTCTTAGGTTCTTGGTAACTTATTTCAGAGAAGCATGATACTGTATCAACTGTACTGGGCATAAGAACTTCAATGTCCATACATTAAATCTCAGTGTTAGAATAGCACAACTGCTTAATTCTTGAATTCAGAAATGCACTGGCAGAGCACAGAACACTAACTTAGTCATCAGGTATAGTCACAGCATACACCACAAACTTGACGTCCTTGACTATTTTAATCTGAAATATATCTACAGGAAAAAAGAAAAACCTGTAGTAGGAACACTAATTTGAAGGGTTAATGATGAACCTCAAGACTGAAGGCCATTAAAGACCAACAGGATCTTCTTAGATGAGAAAGCCAAAAATCAGCACACATCTGTTCCCTTTGTTTCACTATTCCTTGTTAGTCTCAAAAAACAAAAAACATGACTGAAGGCATGTTATAATATGGAACAACCTAAAGTTTATCACTTAGTTATTAAACACAGAAAGGTGTCACTGTTGAGCAATACCACTTATAGAGTGAAAGAGGTGAGCTGCAGCACAAAACAAGTCAGTATACTGAAAGAAAAAGAAAACAAAAAAAGACACAATCTATTGTCTCTCTTTCCCCATAAGAAGGAATCAGCCTTCTAAAAATCAGACTAATGACCTGCAGCTACCCATGATGACACAAACTCAGAGGCAAATACTGAATTTCACACCTATGTCATTTGTGGTGTCCTTTTCAAGTAGAAGAAGAGATTTAGGCAGTTGTTATCCCACAGCATAGTACAGTGCCATACATAAAACATTCTCTCTGCAAGTTCCGCAAGAACTTTAGCCAAACAGAAATTCAAACTCAGAAATGAAATTATTTTCTAGAACTAAAATTCCAGATCTTCTCTTGAGGCAAGTCACTAAAAAAGAATGAAATTTGAATCTTACTTGTTAAACGCACACTAGAATGTAAGCTTATTAGGGAAAAAGGCATTTTGTAGGTATGTAAAGGATTATAAATTGCATAGTGGCTCAGATTTATTAATCTTTCCTCTGTTATTCAGATGTACATAAATCGAAGCTCACTGAGCTGGAAGCTGTTGCATAAAATATTTTTTTTAAAGATTTCTGTAATACAGAATATGATCTGACTTAGGAATTTTAAACCTCTGGCAAAACTCTCACAGGGGACTTCAGCAAAGCAGTAATGTTACAGCTCAAATATAGCTTCAATATTTAGTTGGATCATGGCAAGAGTGTCTAATCTTCTCTAATTTGCAATACCCCAACCAATCGATGAAAAGAGCAAGGATGACAAAGACATCTATTGCAATTGATATGAGCACCATGAGTGCTCCTAGACATTGCCTACATGATCAAATAAGAGGGTTTCACTTTACCCTACTGACAATATTACTAGCTGACTAGTTGAAAAAGCCCAACTGTACTTGGTCTTGACTGACCAGTGGATGGGGGTTGAAATCGCCACTCAAGAGTGTTTTCCTGAAAGCTTCCAGCAACATGGCTAAAACATAGAGAGTTTATTTAGCCACTCATTATGACTTTTTAAAAATGTTACATGGTACTTCAGAGAAGTCAGTCCTATGAGATTTAATCCAATATCCTTCTCTTATGCATTTTCCTATAAACCATTCAGTTTTAGCAACTAGCAACAGAGGCTGCTAATTTGGTATATAAATGATACGAGTGCCAAAAAGAACAAACGAGCAAACAAATGCCACCAGGAAAGTCTGCAGCTGCAGCAGAACCTTAAAATATATTAGACTTCTGTGAACTCAGTGAAATTCAGACAGGAAAAATGACTGGGGAGACAGAGTAATAGTTGGCACCACCAGTGAAAGACAAAGCAAGGCCAGACTCCTGATGTACAGCACTCCAAGGTGCCACCAAATGGCACACTGCCTTTGCCTCCAAATCCATAGCAAAGGGCTAAATGAACATCAGGATAGTGACAAGCTGCAAGTCTCTGCAGGGTTCAGTCAAGCAGCCACAGCTCATGCTTAAGGCCAGGCTGCAAAAATGGGAGAAGGAAACCAGCTGGAGAGATCAGACTGCAGGTGGCAAGACTGACAGGCCAGAATGCTGAAAACCTGAAGCAATTTCTGTAAAAGCAGCAAAATATTGTCTAAGGTGCCTGTTAACCCTTTAACACACACTGATCCTGTGGACTCCTCCAGTACCGTATAGCTGCAGTGTTGACCGTTGCAAAATAAAGACTAAGGCATCAGAGGGTTATAATTGGTTTAACAAGATCATTTCAGCAGCTGACAGGCAATTAAGTCTTCAGTTTAGCTCTAAAATATTTATTCAGACTTTCCAACCGAATATAAAGATGTCTCTGAGCACATCACTACTCCAGTCACAAAGAGTAATGCCCCCTTTTTAGGACTTTAAAGCAACTTTCATACAGGTGATGCAGAAGATGCATGACTATTTCAGGTTTTACACGTGACTATCAAAAATATGTTTCAAGCAATATGCATTTTCCCCAAGAATGCTGTAGTATTGTGTACTTTTACCCACATTTTGAAGCACAGCTTTATAAATTTTATTTTAACTAGTCAATGTAGTTCAATTCCCTGTGTTCAGTATGTCATTTCATCAGCATAGAAGATGCAGAAAGTACTTTGCTTTTTGACATCCCAACAGAAATAAACGCGCACATATGATGACTTATCTGTTACACGTTTCTCTACATGTCCCTATCATGCAGAAATAGGACTGAAAAGATGTACTTCAAGGAAAATTTTGTGTTGAAAATGATCAGTTGATTACATATAGGGCAAAAAAATATACAGAGAGGTTGTCAGCACTTCTGTCATGTACAGAAAGGAAAATTAAGAGTCATTTGTTATCCTCAGTTGGAGAGGTCACTAATGTTATCTTGCACATGATGATTTGATGCACTACATATGATTAATGTTTGTTTAAAGGACACTGCCAAGGCCTGTAGGTCAGACTACGACCTTCCATTTTTTTCAGATATCCATAAGCAGAATATTAATAATTCTGTAAGTGCTTTTCTCCCCCTTTAAAATATTTTAATAGTCTCTGCTACTACTGAAACAACAAGCCCAATAGTAGAAGGTGGCAAAATAGCAAGAAAAAATTCCAGCAAGGAAGCATTTCTTTCAGAATTATTACTTGTATTGTATTATTTTAAATTATTGGTCCAGTTATAACTATCACATTTTAAGAATTTCCATTCTAACTTCACAGGTTTCCACAACTTCATGTATATGCATGTCTCAATGCTTTGGGATAAAATTGCATATGCTTCCTCAAAGTCACTTTAATTCTTCAAAATTTTAAAGACAAATGCAAAGTGAATCTATTAGCTTTTTTTCAAAAGCGAAGTTCTCAAAACTAAGAAAAACATCACTATGATGTTGCATTTTCTCACAACATGTAAGAACACAATGTGTTCTTACACATCTGGCTGGAGCTTTAGTTCTCTTAAAGTCTAAGTTTAGGTATCAGAAAATACACAGCCAAAATATAGTTTAAAAAAAAAAAACAATGAAGAGCCAAACTCCTGTGACTGCCTTGCTATTCACAAATCTTTGGGAACTGAACTGTTGTCAGGACCATGCTTCGGAATCTGAAGCTTATATCAATACAGATGCATATAATTTTCTGTCCATGGATACAGCAATAGCTAAGATGCAATGTCCAAGATCACCTTCAAATGAGAAATAAGCATTACCGCTTTTTTTTCCCTTTTTAAACACAAAACACTCTTAGTAATAAAATTAGATTTGTTTTTCAAAAACTGAAGGGGACTGCAAAATTTCTTTTCAAAAGAATTTTTCCCCATAGCTTTGCAGAAGCTCTAAGAGGAAGACACTTTTATACATCATCATCACATAGCACTTGCTTCAGATTTAAAAATATAACTATATGGTTATATTTTTCCCTTTATGGTTGTACTTCCAAATGTTTAATAACAGGCTGATTACTATATTGTCCATGTATTATTCTGCTTTTCCACAGGGTAGCAGTGTGTTTCAGAACAAGGCCACCACTGTGGGAATATGAATGAGTACATAAAATCCCTGCAGAAAGCAGCTGTTCCCTCTTGTACATATGCAAATGTAAGAATGCTAAATAATGAGGGCAGATTTATTTCACAAAAGCAGACAACGAGAGAGCCAAAGTGGACTACAACAAAGTTTTTGTAGGAAGCAGTGAACTGAAGTCTACAAAAAAGGATATGTATTCTCCTTAATATTCTCAGTCATGAGAATCATGCTTCTGAGGAAAATACAAATTCATTTCTTCAAAAATTAATCCTCAAAATTATTTTTAAAACCTTAAAGACAAAGACATAGGTGCATCTTGTCTAAGACACTAAGTTTATTCAAAAAAATTATCGTGTAATTAAGACAGAAGTCTGGACATTTTTTTCTCTTCAATACTATCAGTCTTATGTATGACCTTGGACAAGTCATTGAATCTAACTCAGTTTTCCTGTCCATAAAATGGAGATAATACCTCTGCCCAGGGCTACTGGGAAGCTAAATTCATCGTCCATAAACGTGATTTGAAATAGCAAGGTGAAAGGGCTTTATCAGTGCTAGGTACTGCTGCATTTTTCATTGCTTTTAATAAGCTTAATGAAACCATGTAAATTTTGAATGACAACATTAAGCAGATTTTCAGGCCAGCTCTTGCTAGAAGTAAAAGGCATTACAGATTTCTTGAGATGACCCTGATTTGAGCTCCGACAACTAATGGCTGAGTCAGAACATTGCTATGTGAAGTACTGTGAAGAGTCTTCCAGATGTCAATTGTTCTAACAGGGGACCGTTTATTCAATACTGGAAAGAGAAGTTGCATCAGTGATACAGGAGGAAGAAGAATGGTTCACATTTCCTTGTTGGTTAAGCAACAAGCAACACTAAAATCATTCAGAGCTTGTAACTGGCATTCACTAGTAAAGTTTAGTTCAAATCATGTGGCTTACACTAGCAAGTGCACAGAAAGCAAGAATAATTTATCAAACCAAAACCACACAAGCCACAGATTAAACTGCACAGTTCTCTATACTGATCAGCTACAATCCCTTACCATAAAAATAATACACATGCCTTGAATTCACAATCCATAAAGAAAGTCTTTTGCAACAACACTGAGTGTCACACCTCGGCCTCACCTAACTGATGTGTGCTTAAGGCCACCACAGCTGCTGCTCTACAAATAAAATGTTACATACAATTTAAGAAAAAGAGAGAGATCTATACTGAAATAATTTACCCACTACCCTCAAGTATCATCTACAGAAAACATCCTTGTCATTGAAGGAGTCTATGAGCAACACAAGACAAAACTTTAAAGTTCAGAATCTTCTGCATTATTCTTTTACCAGACTGTTCAACAAAATTAATTTCAAAAAATAAAAAGTTATATTGTTAGTGGCACTGGGCTTCCTGTTTGTACTGATCTTTACTAGAGTTGACAGGTCAGCTGCTTTGGGCAGTGGACTACAATTTTGACCATCATTTAACCCCTTACTGTTTCTGGTGCTAAGCTATTAGACTTCTTTACAAATAATTAGGCTAAACTGCAGACTCCCCAAGCCTCCAGCCTAATAGTTACTACATTTGCTATATCAGCTCTACACCACACATGCAATAAGGACATTTTCGATGCTGTGTCACACTTGCTGCATGTGCCATAGAGTAAACAGAGTCTGCTCAAAGGCCTGCTTTCATGATCAAGTATCCCAACAGACACAGGAAAACCAGCTGCTGAAGTATTAAAAACTACAATGCAAAATGCAGGCTTTCTTTCCCCAAAAGCAGTCATAAGAACAGCAGAAAATAATAAAAGCATGTGAAAACAAGTGTACTCCCAGACATTTCTGCAGTGGATTCTCCTAAATACTGCACATATTTTTTCACGCATTTCTGTGGCTAACTTTCCAAATCAACTACCTCAAAGTTTTCACTTCATTTGGGAATGAAACATGTCAAAGTATTGTAATAAGATGCCAGAGTAAGTTTTTCCCATCTCTCTTGAGACATGAGAGAATTTCCAATCCCAGAGCAGCAGTGAGAACACTCAGGATCTTGTGGGACTTCCCTTAGTTTGCCTGACTTCCAGCACCCATCCCTCCTCATTTCCTAATCCTATTCTAATCTTCAAGGGGGGGAAGAGCAGTAAACTGCAAAGTCAGGTTGTGAGAGCAGATACAGGACACAGAAAATGGGCCTCTTACCCAAAGCTAGCAACTGGGCCTGGCAGCACTATAAATCAATATACACTGACTACAGAAGATACCAAGCCTAGCAGGCATATGTGAGAGAACTAGAAAGATCTCTGCCTATCAGAAGTGAAAGAAAGCACATGAAACAAAAGTATAAAATTCAGGAAACCCGTTTCTGCCATAATATCTATGGTATAAATACAATTTTAGAGAAGAACTGTATCTTCCAAACTTAAATCCAAATGGTTAGTGTGTAGCCTTCCAGACAAAAGACATTTTAAATAATAGCTTCAAAGCCAACAAGCCTAGAGTACTCTTGTTAGAGCCTGACTTGACCATTTGAATGTCCACAACCACACTTGAATATTTATCAACACCATAACAAGTCTGGGCTGCTCAGACTCATCCTCTCTTTCACCATTAAAGAGAACCTGAAGTATATTTTTAACAGATATTTCCCTTCATGTGATAACAGAGTCTTCTGCACATAGTCGTAGAAAAGATTAATATCTCCCTACTCAGTTTTAGCAAAACACTTGTCAGTTTACTCCCATAATCACCTGGATTTGCCAAACAGAAATCTCTGAGGAAAACGCAGTAACCATTTGGCACAGAAGCTCAAAGAAAAATTTTCAGGAAAACCACATTCCCCACCCTACTTCTTTCTATTCCAGCCACTCTCTATACTGACGCTAGGGCCTGTCTCTGGAAAGATCCTTTTTTCTGCACCGAGTCTTACTATCTTCTTCCCTCAGAGCCTTTCTTAAGTCCAGTAAGTGCCACTTTCCAGGCTGCTTCCTGGGTTTAGAATCATTTGCCCTTCTTCTTTATCTCCTCTTTCTCCATATTTTCAGTGCCAGCTTCCTGAGAACCTGCTCTATTTAATGGTTTCCTCCATTTATGAAGGCCTGACCTCCCTGCATTACCCAGATTATGTTGTGCACTCACTTTACTCATTGGCACCTCTCCACATCAGGGAGATTCTTAGCTAAGTGAACCCTATTCCTACACGTGCCCACTCTCCTGCCACAGCCCTTGTAACTGGGTGAGTGTGCCACCTCCACTGGGCACAGATCCTGTTGCCAGCTAGACTCACAGAAATTGAATCCCCAAGCCATCTGTCCAGGAAAGTTAAGGCAAAAGGGTTGCACAGGTGTCAGGGACTGTGTTGTATAACAGGTCAGCTGTTTCAGGGGGAGCCACATCCAGCTCATAAATCAGAAATCACCTTTCCCCTGGGTTATGGCATTCCAGGGAATGAAGTAAGAGATTTGCTGGCTTTACCATCTCCTTTCAGTGCTCTCTTTGATCAGTTTTGAACATCTCATTAGAAGTGCAACAGAAAGTATCCTATTACTTTTCTATTTTTAATATCCTTTTCTCCACTGTGGCCCCAGTCTTCAATATTATACCCTACCACAGGTACAGTCTTCTAGCATTAAAAATCTAATAAATGCTTTGGGTCCCAAAGCATATCAGCAATTAAAAAGAATCAGTCTTTCTACCCCAGCAGATGCCAGCATGAGAGGCACTGCATGATGACTGGAAAAAACATAAATAAATAATCAGCAAACCAGGCCGGAGAGAGTCGTTCACTTCATAAAGCTGCTCTTATTCCAACATCAGGGATGGATTTACCTAAGTTAAACATCTGGCACAGGTCTGATAACTGCTTAATGGACAGCACAGCTACCTATGCAGAAGTATGGTGTGGTAATGTTATCAGTTACCTTCCTGCAGTTCTGAACTAAGATGCAGATACGCCTGCACTAGCATCCAATGTCAGACAGACACAAGCTCCATCCTCAAGTCGTAACTGCAAGTTACCTTGCCCATGGTCTCTGGCCCCACTTCTCAGAATGGTATTTAGCCTGGGGCACTGCTGCAATGACAGCACTCCACTATTTCTCATTCCAAGACTAATATAAGCACTGTTGTAAAAGTAGCTTAGGCACCATGCTGGATTGTACACCCCTGTCTTCTTTATTTGCAGAATCCCTACCACGACAGGACTCTATTTTGTTTGCAACCTTTGAGCAACTTAGGAACGACAATGGTAAAAATATGAAGTGGTGCACGTGACAGAGCTTGTATCAACAAATTTGGAAAGCTCCACAGAGAACAGACTCTTCTTTGAGCATATACCCTCTTGCCACAGTTATCCTCAAAACCCTCGGGACCAACCCTGATACATATTTCATAACTAAGAGGCCTTCAGACAGCTATAACCAACTTCAACATTTATTTATTCTAGTATCATCTGCTGTGTTCATAGCATATATTTTACCAGCATGCCTCTGTGAAACAGTCCACCTCACAAAAGCACAGCTGAAAAACAGAGCGAAAGCCATTGCAATAAATGTAATTAGTACTGTAGCAATACCACATGTACTAACAGTACTTCACTATGAAAGCTTACACTGATCACTGCAACATAAAAATGTCCATTAAAATAACATTAATTGTATTTATTAGTACTGTGTTTCAGATGTTAACTACAGTGTTGCCTATGCTCTATTAACACCAAAACAGAACATATCCAGTTTTATAGAAATTCTCACCATTCTCATTCTCACTGTCCAAAT
>NW_020884880.1:12275557-12389749 GCF_003945725.1 Corapipo altera
ACTCTGATAAAAAAGTTCACATGGAATTTCTAGCATAGTTCAACTTACACAACTGCAATTAAAATACCACAAGAATAAACAAACCAGTCTCTCTTGGAGCTTGCTAGGCAGTGTTAGAAGAAAAACAAACATGAAACCTGCAGTCCTAGGTTTTATGCGTGCTACTGAAACATTTTCCTTTAAGGTTGATACCAAGCAAAAATGTCAGAAAAATGAAAGAGATCAAAATTAAAATTTCTTATTAAAGCATCAGAAATGTCACTTTTCCCACTTTAAAGGCAAAACTAGTCTATCTAAGGGGCAAAATTTTCTGAAACTTCTATAGCATGCTCAGTCCTATATTTCTCCAAGTCAGAAACTACATATATAAATATCTGAATTTTGAAATACACTTCTCTTTCTACTTTGAAGTATTTAAAATCAAATAATTGAGAGTTTAAAAACGTAAGCACAATAGATTATAGACAAAATACACAATATATTTTCAAGGATTATATTTTCTAATTAAATTTGTAATTCATTGATACACATAGGTTTGATTTTTTGCTGGTGTGACTACCTACTCGATTAAAAATTCCCAGTATCCCTGATAAACTGACTTTAAGATGATAGAGAAATTGGTAAGTCCCGAGAAAAAAAGATAGTCATTGTTTTTGTTTACCAACATGCAATGCATTACCTTAAACAAAAATAAAAAAGTTTGCATTTATCCCCAAGACTTAACTTGCTCTTTGACCCAGTAAATATTACTGATTTTAGAAATACACATGTAAAAAAGTATACCTTAGTATCAATGAAATGTAAGAGTTCAATACATTAATATTTATAAAGCAGTGCATGAATACAAGTTAAATTAATTCTTTAAGTCAAAAAAAGACAGTACCCATTTGCATTTCAACAAGTGAAACTTTTCCATCCATTTGACAGAGACAAGACTATAAAAGGTCTCAAATTTCTCCAATAAAAGTGGAAATTACATCTCAATATTTCGTCAGAGATTAAAAACAGAATTTTAGATGAATTATCTGATACAAAGATGGAAGTGAGGGTGCTGCTTCAAGATCTACAGAAGTAGAGCACTTTAAGACAATTAAATGATTTCCCTGCAGGCAATGTCTTTTCAATCCAAGCTAATGACATCATTTAAGGAGGATGGTCCATTTAACTGAAAGGATCTTTTACAAGGCAGACAGACAGAAGGCAATCCCGGAATGTTTTCAAGGACTTCCCATATTTCAGAATTATAATGGCAAAATGCCTACATCAAAATCTTAAACTCAAGCATTAATCAACAAAATGAAAGACTAATTTTATAAGAAAAATGTAATAAAACTCATTTTAAGAAGTTTTCCCTTCATTATTTTTTCCTTTAAAGGAACCAATTCTCTCCTAATGGTAATTATGCTGATTTGGAGTAATGATAATACTCAGGCAGCTCAGTTTTAGGCTTCTGTTTCTAAAGTGCAAGTTAAAGAGTAACTTTAATAAACTTTTCCACTAGTTTCTATAAGTTAGCTGTGATCTTTCAGACAGAAAGCATCATACTCTTGCTTCTAGAATGTACTGTATTACTTTTGATATAGTCTATATACCAGCCTTTAAATTGCACCATCACCTTTTTCATATAATAAATAAAAAATAAAAAAAAAAAAAAGGCAGCTTTCAAATGAGCCAGTAAGGGAAAAGTCACAGTTTTAGTGTCTGTATCAGCAGTTGAATGCACTTCTGTAACTTCTGAGGAGGGGGAGGTGGTATTGGGATCCTATACTTAAATGACTTTTCTGATATTGAAGAATCAGAGCAAGATACAGTATTTTTAAACAGTTAAAGAAACACCAATATTTTCATAATAAAATATTATTAAAACTAAGACATTATACAAAACTACAAACACCTCTTGTACTTCAGAAGGCGGCATCAGTCTAAACCCAACCAAAGAGTCTTTTTACCATTTACAATAACACTCAAAGCCATGGAAGTTGTATACACATTAGAATGACATCTCTTAATAAATGATGTGGTTCTGAGGACAGGGGGAAAAAAGTTTACCCTATGTCCCTTTAATATCCATTTCAAATTGTCAAAAACTTCAGAAAGCTGGAAAGTGTGAGACATAACGAAGAGATCTTACCATGTAAGCAGGAGCTAGAAAATGTAGAACTTGTCCTGGCTCTTAACCAGATTCCTTTCGCAATCTTGGACAAGTCAGAGCTACTTTGTCTCCACTGTTCCTCTTCATAACAGAGAAACAGTATTCACATCTTTCTAGAAATGCTGTGAAATGCTGTTGGTTTCATTGGTTTTCTTAAAAGAAATATTTACAGGGAAAAATATTTCATTTTCAGGCCTGCTGTGCCACTTTAGTGATTGTCCTGTGCCTCACCCACACACTTTTTCCAAGTAACGTAAGCAGTTGGAGGGAGGCAGAAGAAGGGGCGGAGCAGATGTTACAGCATGTATAAGTCTGGGATGTCACATATGTACTGATTCATGCATTTTATAAAATAGCATACTTCAGGTTGACAGGGAAAAAAGCAAGGAAAACACATGAAAGAGGATCCAAACAATAAGATGACTCTGATTATCTAAATTAAATGGTTTTCCAAGAAAAACAACTTTTGATTTTAATAATGTTGCCTTCTCCTTTCTTCCTTTTTAAATATAAAATCATGTCAAGTGCAAATGCTGTTTTCTAACACACAAAAAGCTCACCGAAAATTGTGGGAGTTCAGCCCACCAAAGCCAAAATTTTCCCTCAGTTTGAACAGGCACTTTTTCAACTCTCACTGTCACGCAAAAAACAAAGAAACAACAGTAAAAATTAAGTGATTTTAGTTTAAGGACTTAACTGTGCTTTTGACACTCTACCTCTTTCCCCACATCAAGAATATGGGTATCCCTGCAATGATGAACAAGTAACACATCAAAAGAATGCTGACTACTAAAGCCTGAATATAGTAATAATAGTAATAATAAGGAAGTGGCAATGCACAGAATAATATTGCTGTATTCCTAACCACCTGGTTTTTTTCTTAGTTGACAGTTACATTTCCAGTAAAGGAGGAAGAGATTTCTGTGGACTTCAGCAGCCATTACAGACTTAATTCCAGTCCCTGTTACACACCTTCCACATAACCTAGGTCTTCCTCTAGTATATTTACACATCGTTTCCAACCTTTTTCTCCCACTTTTTGGTCTTATCCTGATTAGGTTCTCTGGAGGATGGAATTATTCCAATTCATACACAGAGTAGAGGATTCTAAAACTGCCTTGATCCAATGAAAATAAGATGACACATGAAAAATACATTACCTCATTTATTGGCACTTAGCCAATTTGCATGGCTTTTTCATTCAGCTTCAGTTTGTATGCAAACCGAATTTGCAAAATCAGCCAATGAATCTACAATTAGCAACAAAACTGTATCAAAATAAAAACCTCATCATTATAGAGGTTCTTTTTTATATTGTTTCCCACAAAAGTATTTGCATCTACAACAGTTAGGCTGATGCACAGCCAGATTTCCTTGCATAAACTTTCAATCCTCTAAAAATAATATACTTTGACAACAAATTCTCAAAAACTCCTGACAAAATTGTTGTCGAGAACACCACACAGAGTCAGTGACACAGAAGTACCAAAGGACAAGACTCTTGAATTAACCTTCCATGCATTGTCTATACCATTACCTGTCTTATATCACTACCAAAGCCTGTTTCTGTGCAAGATCAGAGGCATACCAAAAAAATAGAGTGACTAATTGCTGTTCTATTTGTTCTAATTTCATTAAAATAATTTTATCCAAGAGTATATGTATTAGCCAATAAAGCACACTGACAAAAGAAGTTACTTATGGAAGGGAAATAAAACACCCAAAGATAACTTGGTTTAAAATATTTACAAATAGCTGGTATATTACTTAGAACAATCCTATGGGTGAAGAAACTAACACGAAAAAGCCATCAGAGCTAGACAACTGACTCTCAGTCCCAAAGAATTCACAAAGAATTACAGGAGGATCATCCATGTAACTATCAAACCAAAAGGACAAATTACGGCCACATCTATACAGCAGTGTGAACCAGAATAAGTAGTTATGTTGTAACCACACTTTTCTTTATTATAACGTAACCTTACAAGAGCATTGTTCTGTTTTGATTGTTATAAGGCAAGGAGAACCCAAACAACAACCTAAACAACTCTAGTTCTGAAAGAAACAATTTATTTCTCAGTTTTATGGTGATTTTCATCAGTTTAGTTTGTTCAGTTTCACACGCATGATTTTTTTAACATTTTGATTCAGTAAATTTGCTTTTTGTACAATATTTTCACCTTCTTGCTTTCTACTTGTAAATTTTCTTCGTTGAAGTCTATTTTTAATTTAAGACCCAAATCGTCACTAACTGCAAAGAAATTCCCTACGTGACATTCCTATCACGAAACTTGGAAAAGGAGAAGTCGGTTGAGAAAAAGACTGACCTAGAGATTTAATTAAGGTTCAGACACTCACGGCCCTTTCCAAAATACAGCAAGCAGTTATTTGGTATCATTGTAATATGTTATGAATCACTGCACCTCATTATTGGTCCTTGAAAAGGACAACAAAACCAAACAAAAACCTCCCTCAAAATGTCTGTTTCTGCAGGACAAAGGCAATTAACAGGGGGAGGGGAAAAAAAACCACCAATGAGAGTGTATTAGAGTGGCAAGGGAATTTAAAGATGTCATGTGCACCAAGTTGTGTTTCCTAAATTAAGGCTTAAAGACAAGAACTGTAGATTCCTCAAACGTCTTCAAAGTTAAATTTACCCCAGGTTGAAAACATCCTGGGAGCCCAACAAAGCTGGATTAATTTCTCTTCTCAACATACACATTTGTAAAGGTAGAGACCCTTGTAAACTCTATCCTAAAAGAGGTAATAAAATGTCACTAATATAAACATGGTAGTGTCTTAGTTATGGCAGTCTACCGAAAAATAGTCATAGCTGCACTGCCTTCAGTCTTCATACTATTTGGTGTTCAGCACATCTTAAAACATTCCTTATTTTTCTACCTATCTTGAGCTATACAGACAAAAATGATCCACAATAATTCAATAAAATATTCTTTATATGCATCATGGCTAAGTTCATATACAAGTCAGTCACCCACTATCTCAATGACTGTTAATGAAACTGAAAGCCTAATTAGCAAAATGAGGGGAATAACCCCAGCGTTCTGGCGCACCTCCAATATGAATAATTGCTTCTACCTATGCAAAATCCCCCTTGTCACTTCAATTAGGTGAAATATTCCTCACATCCTGGTCTTATATTGCTGGGTATTGTTTATAGTGCCATTGTAAAAGCTGCTGCATTCTACCATGGATACAGCTGCATTTTAATAGCAATAATGTGGCAATTCCTACTTTTAGTTACTACGTTCAAAAACCCCAGTTTTGCAAAAGGCTCTCTGATATCAAAACAAGAACCAACCAACCAAACAAACAAACAAACAAACAAAAAATACAAAAAACTCTCCACTAATTTATTGCGCATATATGAATGAAAGAAGCATAAAAACTATGTAGAACACAGGTAACACCTTCACAGCTACTGAGGTATAAACGTAAGTCTATCAGGCATAAGCATCTCTGGCAATTCAGCAGCATAACGAGCAGCCACCTTGTCATGCTATCACAACTTTAGATGCCTCAGAAACTAAGCCAAAGCTTAGTTTGCAGACTGTGAAATCCTACCAGTATATTAAAACACCCTTCTAAAAACTCATATATATGTACATCAAATTTAACAACGAAGAGAAAGAAGTTAGTCATCAACCAGCCCTTCCAGGGCCTCAAAAACAACAGCTGTACCTATTTCTACACCTTGCTTCCTGTGCATGCACACCCCTAATATCTGTTCCCCAGAACAGCCACCAATTCCCCCCAGTGCTTTCATTTTGGACTCACTCCCTCATAATCCCTAAAATTTTCTACAAAGGCCTAAAATTTGGATTATGCTTCATTTTAAATTGTTCATCTGACTAAAAATAAATAATTCCTAAATGAAAAAGGATTTAAAACTTTGGTAGGTCTAATGTTGATTTAGAGAGGGACATCTGGGGCTTATTATTGCCTCACCACATCAGAGTGCTTTCTTGTTCTCCTCTTTTGGCTCTGAACTGCCACTGAAAAGGTTATTAGTAAGTAAACTCCTGTATGCTTACATTAGTCATGCTAATACAGCCCACACTCCTTTTATTGTGCACTCCTGCTCTAACTCTCCCTGTCCCTGAAAAGATACAGTTTTAACAGACTATAAAATCCACTGGGTTTAGTTATGAAAGTTAAAAGATATCTTTTATTTAGGAAAATATGCAAGCAGATATCTGCAATCCACATTAACATTAACTGTACCTACTATTTCATGCAACATTTCAGTAACCACATCAGCGATTTATTGTTCTACTATGGTAGTACAGAAACTTCCACAATAAAATACAGACCAGGAGTGAAAAGAGCTGTAAAACCATTAAAAAAAAAAAAAGTTTGCCTTTTTCTTGCCCTGGCCTCCTAGGACTGTAAATCTCAACCTTTCTTTTTCCTAAATTGTCCTCTTTCAAGGTTTACCAGTGTTATAAATACCTTTGTCTTCTACTGACTAGACACATTTTCTCCTGTAGACTCACTTCCTGTGGGAAATGTTACATCAAAAATTACACACATGCACGCACTATTAAAATTGTGATCGCTGCTGCAATTCTGTCAATATATTAAAAAAAAGCACTAAGAAGAGAGCAGCTTTCACTTTACCATTATCTTCTATACAAGGAATAGCATTCTTGCATGGGAAATAGCAATATACATATTGAAATTTATTTCAAAATACAGTAGAAAATAATTTCCATTAAGTACACCTGTTGGGGAAAAAGCTGCACACACCAATGCTTAAGCATAAGTGTGCATCTGTCCTTTAAATACGGATAGCAGTAATAGTTTAAATGCAGTTCAAATCATGGCCAGTCTTGCTGCAAATATAAAACCTGCACCATGCAATGCTAAATTACGAAGCACCTCTGATAAGTTTACGGAAGACAAAGAAAAAATTGGTTGTAAACTCGTCTGCATTGCAAAGATCTCTTTTGTCTGTCAATCAACAGAAAAGTATTATTCCACCATCACAAAAGACAAACCTTTGGAGGCAGTATAGGTCTGTGTGTTGTGCAAATGTGCAGTTGCTAAGAAGCAAATATGCTTCTCCTCTAATCAAATAGCCCAGCTCAGCAATGCTGCTGGCTTGGGGCAAGAAGCAAATTCCACCAGCCACAAACTTAGAAACAGTCTTGAATTATTTGTTGCTGACCGCTGGCTGAACCCTGTCCTGATGAGCACCATCACCATTAGCCACTTCTCAGTGTATTCCATCAACCAATGGCAATAGCAGCATGCTACAGCTCAGGCTGCAAGGAATTGATCAAACAGGGTAATGAGACTATTTCTTCATGGAGGTTATTTTAAATGAATATAAATATTTTCTTTCTACATAATTTGCCACAAAAGGTCACTGAACTCCCTGCGATTCTAAAGAAAAATGCTATGGTATCCCCTTTATATATTTGAGTTAGGATATAGCCAACAAACAATTCTGGGCATTTTTGATGATCGTGTAAATCTTAATGAGGTGGCATCCCAGACAATTGATTAGCGGCAACGTTCTATCTTCAGATTTAGTTACGAACAAAAAGAAGATTTGATGCTATTTTAGAAAATCATGATATACTTACACCTTTAAAATCTTTCATGAGAGAATATATTCTGTGAGCCTAAAGACTTATATTTTTACTATTAACAATAGATCATGCATATTTAGTTATGCTTGCCATACTTTGATATTATAGCCCTTTCTACAGATTCTTTCAACTGAACACACAGGTTAAAAATACTTTGTGTCAGAGTCAAGTTACTGATAAGGAGTCCCACATTCAGACACCCTGTCTGTTGTAGTTGTTTTCTTTAAAAAACTACTATAAAGAGACACCAAGAGATCCTTGAAATTTAATTCAAAACAACTGCTACAAAATTCTCGTTCAAGGCCCTCCTTGCCCCATGTAAGATTTTTAGTTCTATAATTTCCGGTACTGGACAATTTCTGCAATGCTGGGAAAACACATGAATATTGATTTACATACTAGTCTAATAGCATTTTATTAACAAAGGCATTACACTAGGGTAGTAATAAGACTATGATAAAGAAATAGTGCTCATTATTTTCTACTTTTAGGGATAATAATATAAAAATATTCCGATAGGCCAACTAAACACATTTGTTTGTGTTTGAGAGTTCACAAGGTTACCTTGAATAACTTTAAGTTATACTTTCAACACAAAAGAAAATTTAGATTTACACTCAGAGATGAGTATAAGTCACTCATCTGAGACACAGCACTTAAAAATGGAGGTTAAAATATAAATTGAAAAATATATAAGGGATTTAAATTAGTCTTGTCCTGATTAATAGGGGTTCACTTACATAATAACAGAAAGGGCTTTGGATTTTTTTTTTAATTCACATAAAATATTCAAAGCTGGTTTTTTTCAAAGCAGAATAAAAATGTGTTATCTGAAACTCTGTTCTTCATATTTGGTTGGGATCCTCAGCTCCTCAAGCTTTTTTCTCCTCTAAATCATTGGCTCTGACCAGTAGAGGAAATAAAAATTAAAAACAAAATCAAGAAACTAGTAAGAATAATAATAATTACAAAAATAATTTAGATCAACAGGATTTTTCTCCCACCTCCCATCCCTATTAAAATCCTATTTACAGAGTATTCTTTTCTAAATCTTTATCAATACTGTCATTACATCTTGTACGGCAGTGAAATGCATCTAAGGCCTGAATAGAATAAAGCAACGTAGATGTGTTTGTCCTACTGAACCACCATTTCTAGATTTTTTAATTTTTTTTAAGAAAAGGTGACAGCAAAAATAAAACTGCAGTTCTCTGATAGAAAGGATAGCTTGCTTGGCTGGTTATTCCAAATCATATAGCTTGGTACCTCTGTTACACAGAGCCTACAAATTCTTATTGTTTATTCATAATTTCTTTTAAAAGTGAGTTTCCAAAATAAAAAGGAAACAATTCTTATTAATGTTGAAGATCTATAAAAATCTCTGAGAGAACATGAAGCTAGGACTATTCAAAACACACAAAAGTCCTGCAAAACTATTTTCACCGTGGGTAAAGGAAACCAATTTATACATAAATCCTAATTTTTCCTCAAAGAAATGTGATATTAAGTCCTAAATGCCATTAATAATAAAAAATTAAAAGTAAGCAGTCCTTTACAATACCAATAAAAAACCAATATTCACTCAGGGGGAGGGAAGAAATCAGCACCCACTAGCAAAAGACATCTCATCAACGGACTAACATTTGACAAAAATCAGTGGAAACAGCAAAGAAGCCACTGCAAGTTCCAGTGCCAAGGAGCCAGATGGCACTGCTGGAAAAATTATATCTACAGACTGGCAGCTTGATCCCATGATTATTGCCCAAGGGAGGAGGAAGAGGAAAACAAGAGGTATTTCTGTGTGATGGAGTAAATCAATTATCACCAGCTCACTATGGCATTTTCACATTATTTCTAAACCACATTCTAAATATCACACAAACGAATGAGAGTCCTGGAAGATTCCAGTGATCTGAGACAGTAAAAAAGGTATGCCATACATTAAAAAAAACAATATGTACTTAAATCTACCTCCGTCAACTGCATCACGTAGTCCATATTTTCAAATTAAATTTGCAGATATATTGTGGTTTACAAGTAAAAACAAAGTTTTTATTTTGCTGGGTTTATTTTTGACCAGCAATTCCAAGTGTTAGCTATACAGATTACAGAGGAAAAAATATCTCTCCACTTCTCTCTGTTATGACTACATTCTTTTGTGCAGTTTCAACTCTTAGCAGACAGTTATTTTTCACACACAAATACTGAACAGCCATTTTGCTAAACTATTCCAAAAAGCTTTGATCAAACAAATTTGTGGTAGTCGCACCAATTATTTTTCTATTAAAATACAGCATTAAAGCTGGTCTCTGAAGATGTTAGAGAGAGAAAAATCAGTCCACTCCTACTATCATATAAGGAAAGCAGTTCTAGAAAAACTACAAGACAAGCTTTTCCCCACCACCTTATATTCACACTATTCAAATTACTAAACACAAAATTGACAGAATTATAAGAATATGTTAGACTCTCCATGTGAAAACAGGCATGGTTAATTTTTTTTTTCATTGCAAGTCAATGACAACACTTCCATTAACTTATTTTCCAGGCAACTGTAATAAGGCCCATTTCCTGTACCCATACTTGCAAAAGAACAACTCATCTATTACCTACCAAAAAGACTTGGATCACCTTCACTTCTCATCTCCATTCCATTTCCATCTTATAGCACAGCCACGTGCACAATCCAAACATCCTTCTGCCCCCACTCAGATTATCTCAACGCTAATCCTTTCCCCTTACCTCCTCAATGCAAAGCCGTGCAGATATGTGAAGCACATAATAAACTAACTGCATCTTTGAATATGTATTGTGAGTATTTATACATAACCCATGTCCAAGTTGTGCAAGCCGCAGCCCTGGAGCCTTCAAGACCAGGTTGGATGAGGCTTTGAGAACCCAGTCCAGTGGAAGGTGTCCCTGCCCATGGCAGGGGGGTTGAAACTAGATGATCTTTAAGGTTGCTTCCAACTCAATTATATGATTCTATGATATACAGAAATATAAAATCTGACTGTTGAGGAACAAGGAAAAAGATGTTTCATATGAAGAATAGGATACCTCTGAAAAGTTATTATCAGGCTGTGATATACTTTCCATTAAGCAACATGTGTTCAGGTAGACAGACGAAATACTCAGAAGGACAGGAAAATCTTGTTTATATCAGAAAAGGTCTTCCTCCATTTTGTAGTACAGGTTCATTCATAATTCCTTGCCCAAAAGGGGCTCAAAACTATTTTCGACTATCAGCAACAGAGAAGACAAAACTAAGATTCTCATGGGATAATACCTGTCATTATAGTGATAGTGGTGAACAGGCTCTGCCTAATATTAATTAAGAAACTGTACTAGTAATCTTAGTCTGGAAAAAATTTGGCATTCACCAGTTTTAGTCTGCTACTCTACTCTTAAGTCCTACTATTGTAAGTAAACCAAGTAAACATCTATGAAGAATTACTGAGAGAACTACCAATCAAACTAATACTGCCTAGTGATAGATGCCCAAAGAAGTATGGTTCCAGCTGAAAATTTTTAAGCAGGGAACAATTATCTGCAACATCTTCTTGAAAAGGGCAATAATGAATTGTCCATACAGACAATACCATAAAGATTTTATCTACGATGTTTTTTCCTTGCAAAACACTTCAATAAAACTTTTCATGACACAGTTTTTACTTTTCCACTCAAATTTAATCTGAAAATTGACAAATATTAGTCCACTGCAACTTTGCTTTTATTTAAAAAGGAAACAAACTCAAATCCACTAAATTAATGCCTGGATTGCATGATGCCTGAAAGGAAACAGGCCGGTTTCATTCTTGCTTAAACTCTACAGATTCACTTTGCACCTTCACAGAAATTACTAATCAGTTAAAACACAAAACCAGGAATATGGGGAAAATCCTTTTCTGTTCGTTAGGATGGATACACACGGCAAACTTGGTTTGTACTTGCATTGCAAGTCTACACTTCTTTTTTTTTTCCCCTAGTAGGACCTTGAAAGCCTCATCCTTGAGACAAAACATGAAGTACCACACAAGCATTGTTTTACATATTTCTGATCTAGTCTAAAACCAAGAAAACACTATGGTTATGTAGAGTTTGTTCTCCCTAGGATGTTTGGGGCTACTGCATAGTATATGTTGAAGGTAGAACCACTTTCCTGCCATACTTGGTAGATACCAGGAAGGAAAAGATGCCTCCATGCCTTGAATGCCAAGCAGCATCAATCCGCTGGACTTGCTCACCTCTGGTACCAGAAGGGTACCTACCCACCTCAAGGTGCCACTGGAGTAGCACGAATGAGTGCTATCATCTACAACTGATGCATCTGTCTGGTTCTGTGAGGAAGGGAGTAAGGAGCAGAATGGAAGCTGACTTGCCATTACTGCTTGCAGCAAGAAAGCAGAATTTCAGGAAATCAGAAGGTAGAAAAATCACTCAGCCAAGGGAAAGCATTAATAAGGTCCTAAATCCATAATTAACAGCCTGCAAAACACACTTGAAAAGCTTATCACATACCCAAGAGGTTGAAGGAAAACCTTTCCTCTTTCTTTTTATGTCAACTATTTGTGATGTATAAGAACCGATCTAGAAGGACATCAGGCCAACAAGCAAGATAATGTAAACAGAAAAATGTATTCACTTCAGCTTTCTGGACTTTTTTTTTTTTTATGATAATGTTGTTACATATCTCGAATAAAATTATGATCTAATATGAAAAAGAAATGGGTTAAGCAAGTCATTATTAGTTTTTTATTGTGGATATTGTCCTACTTAGTGGTGGAGCATACATGGCTGTTTTGTTACTGCTCAGTCACTGAAGCAACATAGATGAAATAAAATGAGCAACAAACCATGTCATTTCTCCCGTGGGAGAAAGGTAAATGCTAAAAGAACACAGGGGTTTATTGTTTAATAGGAAGTTTTTCATTATGATAATTAGAAGTTCAAACATTTTAGTATCATCAATTTGTACACACTGTTAACCTACATGATGCCATTTTTAACTTTACTGTTGACTTTAATAGGGACAAAATTTCACTTAAAACTTCTGCTTCCTATTAGAAATTATTCCCTTATGTTCTGTACAAATGGTTTAAATCAAAATTAATTAGATTAGCTTTGCATATTTCACACGCTCTTTTTTTTAAAAAAACTTTTTGCTTCTCCAAGTAAGTCACTGCTGCTAAATGCATTTCTATAGTTCTGCAAACAAACCAGCAAGCAAGCAAGCAGTTCAGTTGTTTGTTCTTTTCATAAGGTTTCAACAAGAGCTGCATGTGGAAAGTTATAGAGATTCTATTCAGTCTTCAAATATATTCATGACAGAGGGAAAAAAAATATACCATTGTCATGTTTTTTACAGACAAAAGAGAGCCAAAAGTCAAAAGACCAACAAAGACCTTAGGATATGTATCCTCTTACAGCAAACAGAGTGCACTGGGGCAAGCTGTCTGAGGGAGACTCAAATTGCACCAGTAGAGAAAGATGAGGGAGGTGCCTGCCAAGAAACATCTCAGGTAGACTAAGGATGAATACACTGGTTTTACTCTTAAGACCTCTCCTTTCCATCAAGGAGTCAGCACCCTCTTCTCATCTGTTAAACAGATTTTTATCTGGGAATTTATGCATATGTGGTCCAACATGCAACAATATCCTCATAAACTGAGTTTCAAAAAAATGCTTCATATTTTAAGTTCCTTCAATACATTATACTTTTCATTGTGTTCTGCCAGTTTGTAAAACATTGTATTCTGGATGACATGTAAACTGTTCATAAGTGTGTCAGCCTAATTTCCTAGTGATACATTCTTCCTCTGACAGACTCAGCATACCACATTGGGAATTCTAGGCTTCAGTCTTCCTGCTTAAGACTGAGTTGCTAATTACAATTTTTTAGAATGCTGAAAGCAACATTTCTGATTATCACATTACCTTTTCAGCCAGAAATGCAGAACCATAATACATTGCAAGACACAGTATTTCCTCTGCCATACAAAATTTGTTCAGACACAGCAAGAGTCTACTAAACCACTGATAAAACCTAGAATTACCTACCCATACCAAAACAATAAATTACAGTATTTCCCATTCACAATTCTGAAAAAACTAGCATCCCCTCAGAAAAAAGTTAGCATGCCAAAGTCCCATCTTTACACATTTTCCATATGATGGGCTACTGCCCTCTGCCAGTTCCTAGTAAGACCAGAAAGCAGAAGCCATCCTTTCTTACCAAAGATAAGTGTCCAAGTAAACCTAGATCTTACTTCCCCTCAATATGATTTTTTTTTATTCAAGCTTGAATATTTAAAGAGCTATAAGAAATAATAAAATACCTGGTATTCTGCCTTCAATGAGATCTATCTATGGGAAAAACAAGACAAATAAAGAAGTTTCCCACTCCTTTGAATGGTTGTCGTGCACTTAGGTTTGTAACTCTCTCTCCAATAATGCAAAGCAAATAACTAATCTAGAATAACTCAGGTAAACTTCCAATACCGTCATCCCCAAGACAAGCAAACATGTATATGATTATGTTAATAAAATAGTGGTAAACCAGTACACGACTGGAGGCATAAGAAGGACAAAAAGAGAGAGAACAAAATCCTAGTTGCATTTTCCATTCTCCAACCTTTACTACATTGCTTACTTACTAACACTGTTTAACTGGCTCTGTGATGGAACACAGTTTTTGCTTTAATATAGTGCCTCAAAAATAAACTCAGTAGGAATGTAGTTGAAGAAAGTGGGCATAAAGTCTTACACTGAACTCTACCTCCCCTTCTTCAGTGACAGTATTCAAACCTCTGTGCCTAACAAACAGGAAAAATAAGGGGGAAAAAAAGAAGCTTAATTAGTATTTGCATTTGAGACTTGAAAGTCAAAAGCAGTAGCATGCAAAACTCAGTCAAAAAATTTTTCATTCTCACTTGATCAATCAAAATGCAAAATGTGACATTCATACAAAGTAAATACTATAGATCATGTAAAATAGTTGACTCAAGCCTGCAAAGACTTGCATAGAACTTTTCCAAAGGAGCTGCATGAAAACAAAGTGCTGAGGCCTGTTGCTTCATCCAAAAATTGTAGCAAGAAACGCATGTTGCAGGGAGCAATAAATTTTGCTCATTTTCAAGACTGCCCTTTGATGACAAACAGTTAAAGCATAACCCTTTACTTTATTCTGTTTCCTCAAAGTTCTCCAAATGCCCTGTTTAGCTTTCTTTAGCCCTACCTTCCTCCATTTCAACTATGGGGAGATTTAATATGAGATTCTCACACTGTTTAAGAATTTTCTACTAAAAACCATATTTTATTCATAAGGTATAGCCTAATATAATAGTTTGAAGAGCATACAAGTCCCCAGACACATTTTTAGTACTTCTTTCATCCTTACATACCCAAGGCAACATTTCTGACCTTCCATAGAAATGGTGATGATCTAAATTATTTTATCACAGCACTCACTGCATTTTTAGATCCAGTTATTATCCAATGACATTCTCTCTGTAGAGCTAAACAGATGTGTCTTCTTCAGAGGTTCTCTCTCACTCACTACTTCAAAAGTCAGAAAGTTTGTTCCTTAAATATTAATGGCATTTCATACCCATGGAATCAAGTTACCATACCGTAAACCAAAAAAATTTACTGTTAAAAAAATACCTTTATATTATAGAAGAAGATTACATTGTTAAATAGGAAAGTTTCAGCCTGCCATTGAACCTATATTTAATATCATCTTAAGAAACGTGAAAAGTAAATGAAAAATAGTAACTTTTCCCTCATTAACATCTCAATCAAAAATAAGTTTGTTACCAACTTGAAAAAAAGTCATAGTATTTCAATTTTTAAGTATTTTGGTATACTTTGGTTTTTAACTTATCAAGACATATGTATTTCCCACTACACATATTCTTCAAAACACAGATGGCAGTAAGAAATTACCAGACATAACACTGTTATACAATGTACTATACAAAAACCTGTCATTTAAGTTGCAAGAAACCTAGTCATCAATAAGTGAAAAAATACCCCGCTCAAAAATCAATTATGTTGAGTCTTTTGTATAGAGAAGTAGTACACCTTTCAGGCAACTGGTATTAATGAGCAGACATGGCTATAGAATCTCCATCTGTTTTTCTGACAAAGCTGTGACTACTCCAGTCTCTCATTGAAATTCCATTAATCTGGTGCACCAAGGACCAATGCGAAAATCAAAACTCCATCTAACCCTTTATCAGCTCACAATAACCTACAAGTGAACTCTGCCTGTTAGCATACAGCGAGTTATGATTTTGCTATCAATCAGGCTGTTAGCCAATAAAAAAAAAAAAAAAATCAAGTTAAGACCAGAGTGCCTGGCAGTGCTGTTTTGTTTGGTCTGTCTTGTTTTTGGGTTTTGTTATTTTATTTGGGGGTTTTGCTGTGTTTTATCCCTCTTCCAGTTTCTGTAGGGTGTCTGGATATGTAAGCCTATGCATCATTCTCCTTCGTTGTGATTTAATTGCTGCCAGCAATCAAGTCAAAGCATCACTGAAGTGTGCTTGAATTTCATTAGATGATATAACTTATGCTACTTTCCTACAGTACCTAATAAACCATAAAGAAACCAAAACACATATGGCTTGAGGGAATAACTGGAAAATTAGGTGGCCATTTGGGAACTGAGTGAACTTTTGAACCAGAGGAACAGAGAAAAAGAAATATTAAAAGGAAAGACAGACTTAGAATGCACACAGAGACGTGGGGGTTTGACCTTTTCAGTACCTAGAAAATTACATTAGCATTATGAAAAATACATATCATGTTTAGAGTTTATAATCCATCAAAGTTTAGATACTTTGTTAGTGCCTACCATAAGGTAAAAGTCAAAAGGACAACATAACAATCGGATTTGACAAAAGGCCTTTGGGTGACCTGTGCTAATTTAGTTATCCCATACTTATTGTTAAATGGATTATCTCTCTTGTAATTAATACACCATTAGAGAAAGGTCACACAAAAACTCCACGATTTTACAATGACTGTAGCATACACGTAATACTCTAATTCTTTATCTGTTACCAAGCAGGTGCCTTCACAAATTATGTTTTGACAGTAATGCTGCAAAGTCAAATACTGATACTTTCACAAGTCACACAAACCTTAAAGTCTAACTCAAGTATATAAAGAGAAATGCCCATTTTGTTTTGGGTTTTTTAGCAGAAAATATATACAGAATGTTTTACATAAAAATATGAATGGAACTCAAACATAAATAAAAATCAACTCAATTTGGTTATCTACAAATAGGGTCCTCTGTTAACGCTGAGAGCATTGATCCTACACAAGTCAGGTTTTAGACCTGCACAGAGCCCTGCTGAATTGAACCAGTAATCATGTAAGATCAAACATCTACATTATAAACTCAGCTTCTTGAGAAGAATTTAAATATTGAACATTAACAGACTGCTAGAAAACAAAAATGCAGTATTAAGCTTTAACAAACCCATTCATGCCTATAAGGACTGAACCAAAGGCACCTCTGAGGATCAATCCACCTCTTATAAGATTCTCCCAACATACATTTTCATATATAGTCTAGGTGGCTAGACTTGAATGATGGATTATATATGTTAAAATCAAAATGGTTTTAGAATGACACATTGGACATTCAAAGAGAAAAACAGGAATACTACTCCAATAAATGAAAGTATTTACAGATCAAAATTTACCACCTTCTCTCAAATTTTCCTAGTGCTGCACTCTCACTAGGTAATTAAAGAGGATTTATCAGGAAATACTGAAAGACTAGTATTATCACCTCAAACACAACAGAATTGCACCCACTATATTTCTACCTAAACCGGTACAAGTTAGCAAAGATATTGTTGAGCAGCTATTATATCTACTCTCATAGCTTCAAAATTGGCTAAAATTAATCACTTATCTGTACAAACTCATATGGTATTTCACATACTCTTGCATCAGCATTCTTCAGCCATTCATTATTTAGGTTGATGAACATTATCACTTTTTTTCTTGATTAACTGTTTTGAAACAATTCTATAATCATATCTCCTATTAAATAGTCATATAATTTTATCACATACCCTTTATGCAATCAGTACCATGTTATTAAGTTACAATTAGAAATAATGTTAAGATTATGTTTGTAAGCAAAAATAAATATAAAGGAAAGTTGCATTCATCTGTAGTTTTGAAAATTACCTTGGGTTTTCAAAAAACCATATGCAATTTGAGTGATAATTACATTTCAACCAGAGAGCAAAAATGCCTGGTTTTATTTTTTTAATAGAAGGTCACACTGTCAACATGCAATAAGCTCAATATATATAAAAAAAAAAAGGGTGTGATTATTATTGTTACACATTTTACAGACTTCTGGACATAAAAAAATTGCGTTATTCTGAATCAGTGGTTAGAAGGTTTATCACTTATGCATGTACTTGACTTATCCCTGTTCTGCAATAGACATAATTTTATACCTCATAAAAGCAATTTATGTTTCCAAAGGGAATAATCTGGATAACATAAAATGTGGAGTGCTATGTTGCAGGAAGCATATTTTCATTCAGCAATTGTACTTCGAGATGGAGCTGCACAGTTTGATCATCATATCATGTCAGCAAACATCATTCACTAGTAAGTCTATCTAACTTCTAGTGCCACAAATTAATATACATCGTTAATTTATTTGTAGATATACTTAATTTATTGCCATATATTATCCATTGAAGGTACTTATATTACATATACAATAAACAAATCTCAAAAATATGGACACTATGCTAAAGCAAGCTTGTTAACTGTTGAAATATTCAATTGTTCATGTCTTCAGAATAGCCACATTTAGCATTAAACTTAATGAATACAAAACAAAGCAACATGGAAAACAGCTATGGAGCCTAGAGGTTTTTTTTAAATGCAAACTCAACTTTAAAATTTATATAACAAAAACTGTCTTAATGGAAGGAAACATTGTAGGAATAATTAATTTAATATTTTATGAACCTATTCTGCATGGAGTTTGCAGAAAAATATCAATCACATAAACTGTTTCATTATTTATTAGATAAATAATACAGTAAGCCATTAAGTAGCACAATAAAATTAAGCAAGAATTTGATAATGTTGAATTAACAAACAATTTGTTACTACAAATATTCACACTGTTTTAGCCACTGATCTATCTTCAAAAACATATGCATCTACAGAAGATGCTTTGTTATCAAAAAACATGAGTTTGAAAACACCATGTAAATTTGAGACAGCTTCACTATGCTCTAGGACCACTAGAGAGAGCTCTTCAGTTCCTTTAAAGGTTCTTGTAAAGGTAAGAAAACTGTCCAGCTGTGATGCTTATCTGTTTATCTGTTTTCCAACACTAACATTCGCATCATGAGGATCCGATTACATGAGTTCATAGCAAACTGGCAAATCTAGTACATTCTAAGGTAAAGAATGTCACATACCATCAGAAGGTGCTTCATCCTCTTTATCATATCGGTCAGATGCTATTGAGACACTATCAAGAGGTGAAGAAAGAGAGTTCTCAGACTTGTCCTCATCTTCCAGTTCTGTAAAAGTCAAAATATATTGCTGGTTAAATAGTGTATCATGCAAACACAGACAGAATAAAAGTATTTTTGATAGTAAGGAGGATATCAATTCCTATCTGAAATAGAAAAATTCCCATTTCTCATGGACACTCGTATGCTCCAGCACAGCTGTGAGCACTGCTCTTCTAGGGCTACCTTTATGTGTACACGTTGCTGAAGCAGTTTCCCTAAATGCTGTCATATAATGAAGCTGCTCCCAGCACCGCACAGCTGGCAGCTTCTCACACAGGGGTGGAAGAAACACACACCACAGCAAAGAGGTGGGCAAGGGAAAATGCTGGCAGAAGGAGAAAAGGAGAGTGCCAGGCTCCAAAGTTCTGCGTGTCCAAGTACAGGATGGAGCTTCAGTGACTTCCCTCTCAGGAAATGCCAAACTATTGTTGGCAGCAGTTTGTCAACCTCTGCCCACTTTCACTTTTTTTCACCATAATTAGGCTCTGCTTTGCAAATTTGTATGCGCATTCTTCCCATGAAACCAGAAGTGGAATCGCCTTCTGACAGAACTTGGGGTTTAATGCAGCATTCTGTTAATTAATTTCTTACACAACTGAGAGCCCCACTACAATAGATACAAAATCTACATTATCAGCTGACCTAATGCACTCTGATCAGTGTCATGCATAAGTGTGAAGGTCTGGGAAAGATAAACTGAAATCAATATTAGTCGAGGCTTTCATCTAATCAGACAAAATTTAATTCTCCCTCCTGAAACTTAGTATATTTTCTCAGATATGTTTAATACATCTAGGCAAAAAAGAGTTGGAAAAAGAACATAAACTACGTTGCTCCTAAAAAAAATAAAATCAGGTCTTGGTGAAGGAGAAAAACTAAACATGACAAAAATCACCAGATGAGAATCATAAAGTTGATGCACCAATAGATCAAATGACCCTCAAATTTCTTAAAAACCATGTAACAGTAAATTGTTCAAGCACTGCCTTTTTGTATATACATACAGAGAAAGCTTTCCAGAGATCTCCAGATACCCTCTCCTATTCACATGTTCCTTTTTGGAGCACTGTATAGGATAACTAGTTTCTCAGAATCTAAAATAAACCCCCTGCACAGTGAAAATATTCTTCTCCAGATACAGGAATTGTGCTCATCAGTAGGATCGCCTCGCTACAGCTGCAAGTTTACCCCTTCCTATTCAATAATGGAAATTCATGGAAAATTCACAGTCCATGTCCAGAAAGCACCACGGTTGTTTGCAAAGAACAGCAAGTTTTCTATGCAGATAAGACAACAAAGCCTGATACTTGCTTTGCTGGAATTCTTTTACATCGAAAGGTTGTCAAATACTAAATTGGTTTTTCCTTCATTAATTTAGTGTGCTTTTTCCTGGGAAAGCTTCCTTTCAAGCTCTCATGCCATTTACCAACTGCTCTGAATCTGAACCTGACTCCAATCTATTTTTGACACAGTCCTCTCCCAGTAGCACGCCAGTCATCGTGTTAATCTGATCAAAATACTTGCATTTCATCACACCTGTCAAACCAATCAAAAGTAAATTATCCCTCTCCAGGATTCACCTCTTCCTCCAAACAAAAAAAGCATAGAGTAGATAGCACATGAACAGAAAATATTATGCCTTATTTACAGCCAGCATGATCATCTTTCACACTTAGATGCCAGAGACCAGTTGCCTGTCTCTCTCTGCCTATATATATCTTTATTAGATGAAAGACTCCATATAAAAAGAGTAGACATGATATTTACAACCTATACAATAGTAAAAGTTTTTCCACTCTTCTCCTGTCCTAAACTTTTACCAGTACTAGAATGCATAGAATATATGTGTATATGTAAGCACTGGCTGTCAATCAAAAATGTCCTCTTATCAGCTATGCATAAACATACTATCATTTAACCTTCATGAAGGTGACAGTATAAATTTAAAATATTAGGCTGTATTTCTAGAGGAAAACATTTCCACAAACACCATACTCCAGCACTCAAAATTCATGGGTTGAATCGTAAACCTTAGTATATTCGAATGAATAGCACTTGTGGATGAAAAATAGGTGAGTTTATATGTAGGAAGAACATCTGCAGGGAATTTTGCCCCACTCAGCAATACATAATCTCTTATGTAAGTTTGCATAGCTGCACTGTTACCTTGCTCTTCCATTAAGTCACCATACTACCATTTTCCAAGCATGCTTAGGATTTCAAATTCAGTAAACATTTGTGCTTTACTCCCATATAAAAGCTAAGATCTAGGAACAAGGGCCTTTTTAATACATATATACATACATACATACATATTTAGGGCACAATTTACTTGTACCTATCCCAGACTGTGCTGGCTTTGGCTAGGAAAGAGTTAATTTTTCTCATAGTAGCTGGTATCAGGCTATGTTTTGGATTTGTGCTGAAAACACTCTTGATAATACAGGCATGTTTAAGTTACTGCTGAGCAGTGCTTACAGAGTCGAGACCTTTTCTTCTTCTCACACCAACTCACCAGCGAAAAAGCTGGGAGTGCACAAGTTGGGAGGGGACACAGTTGGGACAGCTGACCCCAGCTGACTAAGGGGATATTCCACACCATAAGATGTCATGCTCAGCCTATAAAGCTGGGGAAAGGAGGAAGGAAGAGTGATGATGTTTGGAGTGATGATGTTTGTTTCTCTAAGTCACTGTCACACATGATGGAGTCCTGCTCTCCTGGAGATGGCTGAACAACTTGCCTATCCATGGGAAGTAATGAATGAATTCCTTGTTATGCTTTGCTTGTAGGTGTGGCTTTTGCTCTACTTATTAAACTTTATATCAATCCATGAGTCTTCTCACTTTTACCCTTCCGATGTGGGGCTCAGTTGCCATCTGGGGTTAAACCATGACACAGGTATATACTGTATTTGTAACATCAAAGAACATGGCAACACTGAATGTAGATTTATAGTAAAACAAGTATCTGTTCTATTTCTACAAAATCCAAATTCAAAGTGCTCTTAAAACAACTGAAAAATGTTGAGGTATTATGAAGAAATTACACACTCAGTGCTTTATAGACTTCAAAGCATTCTCTAGGTGTTAAATCCTAAATAAGGCTTGAAGACTTCCATGAAAAAAAGGCCCTCACTGAGAATGACAATCAGAACAAATAAATAATCCTATGTCATACAATTCAGGTACCCACACTTTAAGTGAAAAACGTGGAGAATAGGTGACAGACACTAAACAGAGGTATAAGCAACCTGCCGTCATGCAGGTCTAGATTAAACAAAAAAAAATTTTCCATTTTTTATTTTAAATAAATGTATTCATAAATTTGTATTACACCCTGAAAAATGTAATCCTTAGATCATCTAATTTGTACAGAACTGCACACATTTCAGTAGAAAAGCTGACTCAATGTGCTCTGGAGCTTTAACAGGCAACATCTCACAATGTGTTTATGTGCTTACATAAAAGGACGACCACTTTCTGGTATCATCCTTGGAGTTTTTCCTCCAATTCTGTCAGGGTTAAAAGACATCCTAGGAGCGTATGCTAATATATAAAGATATTGCTTCTGACAGTTCACAGAGAGGCTTCTTGTTGATTCTATACAACTTTTACATTCCCACTCAGAATAACCTCTGCCCTTCCTTCACTTTACATCCTCTTCCATCAACGTGTTGCATTGAAGTTCATACTCCACCTATGGAGTAAGAGCAGACAGAATTGCATTTGAAGCTCCATATGTTACTCCTGGAACAATCACAGGAGTCAGTGTTGAGCAGCACAAACCACTACTCTCTTCAGGTGCCAAGTACCTAAAAATACACCCAAAAAGCATCAATAAATTAAAGAAAAGCATTCAACTTGCACTTATGTAATAGAAAACTGAACTACAAAGCAACAATGGGCATCAGGTAAATGTACCCAATACAATTTGAAGGCATAATTGAAAGCACTGCTGCCTAATCAGACATCTAAAAGCAAAGCATGCTCAAACCAAACGTCTATAGACTCATTAGTTGGCAGCCATTCCATTCCAATCACATATAATGTCAGTAGTGCCTTGAACCTGTGCCAATGACAACAGCATAAATTTTGCATCTCATTTCTGTGGTCATAAAATTAATGACCAGTTTAAAAATACTTCTTTGCAAAAGTTATTGCACAAAGGAATGACATGAATGTGTCCCTGTTATGTAGTCACAAGAATAATTAGGGAGTTGATGCTCATTAATATAGTTTCTTGTTTCCCCAGAACACCATATGATTTATATGGAAGTTGGGAGGAAAAAAGGATTAATTAATGGTAGATATTTAACAGTCACAACAATAGCAAAAATATGTATAAGAACTGACCCTATTCCCCAGCTTCTGCAATTTAAACTAATCTCTTACAGGTTTCATAGCAGAATCAATATATTATGCTGTCTGTAAAAAAAAAAAAAAATACAGTGTCGTTCCTTATTAAATGCTACCTTTTCCATTACAGCTTATTTATTGATTTAGGAAATAATGCATACCAAAGGGTAAGTGTACCACATTAGGAATGGAGCACAGAACAAACTCTCCTCATTGTAACAAGAGCTGTAGTTCAGTGCCTACCCCGTGTTCTGAAAATTTCCAACAAATTCAGCTGGTACAAGTTGAATATAATGAACAGGATCATATTACATTATAAGAATCCAGCTAAAAAAAAAAAAAATCCAGACATTTTTGCCCCAAAAATTCATTTTCTTCTGCAATAGTGAGATTATAATAATGAATTCCTAAGCATTAAAGATACTGCTTCCACCACTTAACCTAAAAAAGAGAAGCAAGATGTTTCAGCCAGTGCCTCTGAAAGAGACTTGCAAGCTCACATCCTCAGATAACTAAACACTTTCAATTTATTTCCAAAACATCTAGACAGAATGATGCATTAAAATTGCTCAAGTATAAGAGAAATAAAACAACTCACAAAAATGAAAAGACATGTAGGTCAAAACACCCTGCTTCTTGCCATTTCAGAAGGTCCCAAGTCACAGCAGGTTGAAATCACTTCCTCCTCTCCAATCTCTGCTGCGGTAAGAACCCACCAAACAAAGGACTGGATCATCAAGCAGATCAAGCAAGGTTCTCACTACACAGTTTTTCAAAAGAACAAGTAGATAAAGCTGCTTTCAAGCTGGCACGGGCTTAATAGGGACAGCTTCTATTTTTAAGAAGATGCTCTGACCCAATCCAGCAGTCACCTTGCAAGACTGGACTCTTCTGACAGCCACTTTCTCAATGCATGCTTTGCCACACAATCTGCTCCAACATACTCATTCCTGAAGAGCCTTCTAGAGTCCCTTATTAACATGATGGTTTTTAATGGCTTGTTTTGTAAAGGTCAAGTAGAAACTCTTTAACAGCTATTTCTTAAAACAATACTGAAACAGAATTAAGTTTGCAAGCAAATATGCTTCATGCAAGAAAAGCAACCCAACTTTTTCCTTCCTTTTGCATCATTATTATGATGCATATCAGGACAAGACCATTTTGTGCTGCACTGGTGGTTGTATCTTGTGTTGCTTGAAATTGCACTTGGCATGGACACTTCACAGATAACAGCTGCGTGTAGCTGAAAGGGACAACACAGTGACTCGCCTACAGTGAAACCTTCCAGACTTCCAGGACAGAGTGATATTTGGCACACTTTTAATGCATTTGATGGTCTCTCCAGAAATATATTATGATGATCCCCAAACAACCGGATAACAGCTAAGCCATATCTTTCCCATTTATGGTTAAATACTAACGATGTATTTATGCTCCTGCTGAAAGTTCAAGTGTGTTAAAATAAAGAATCCGCATCCACATATGGCTCTGGTGACCACAAGATACTGACTCCCTTTCTCAAGTCCAAATTACTCCTACCTGCTGCCATTTCCTGACAAAGAGTGTATAGAGGAAAAAAAAAAAAAAGGAAAACAGAAAAGAAAAAAAATATAAAATATAAAATATAAAGCCTTTGCATATAGTGCTACTCTATCAGCTTGACTATTTCCAGGAAGCAGATGTCTCAGGCTCCAGACACTCTCTGCTCTGCCAAGAGCCAGAGGCATCGGAGTCATTTAAAGCTTTCCTACAGGTGCTCCCAATAATTACATAGAGAATAACACCAATGCTCTAGAGACGTAGATTCACCCGCTATTATACTACAGTGAAATGAAAACTAAAGTGGACCTTCATCAGTTTTTATCAGAGTGAAAAGTGCTAGTTAGAAAATGTCATATCATACTTTTCTGCATAAATAGATCAGATATAAGGTGCACTGAGAGCTTTATGGAGAACTTTTTCTGCAAATTCCCATATTATGGCTCTATTTGGCTAGTACTTCTGGTGTCTGACTTTCAGCACTGAGCCAAAATATTTTGTAAGAAGTGATTAAAAATATATATTTTACTAAAATAAATGCAAAGAACAGATGCCAAGTGAATTTCAAACACAAATGCAGTTTCTAGAGCTTACAGTGCTTCTGCCAACTTTAGCACTATTTTTAGCATAAATTGAAAACAAGGTTCTGTTAACTAAACATTTTGGCAGTCACAGTATTGATTCAATTAATCTCAAAACAGAGAAATGTCAAAAACTGTATTAAGTCAGAATCTTTGAAAAAGTCCAGAGTTTTATATCCTTAGTGGAATATTAGTCTTATAAAAAAAACTAATCTAATTTGTAGGCAAATAACCTTAGTTTTCAAGTTCCTTCCCAATTCTAAGATCTAGAACAGGTAACTGAGTGTTTAGTTTTGCCTAAACTGCTTAGATAAAGAGGCAAATATTTCAAATTAACTGAAAAAAAGGTAGCAGTGTCTAAGAGAAAAAGACATTTCTACAGAGTTCCTCAATTTAAGAATAAATAGATATAATGTTCAATAACAATAAAAATAAAATTTGGGGAAACAGTAGTGGTTTGGATATTGATATAATTGTACATTTTTGGCATAAGAACAACATGGACTTTCTTTGTCCATAAATCAACAATATACTTAACTG
This sequence comes from Corapipo altera, assembly GCF_003945725.1. Classification (NCBI taxonomy): domain Eukaryota; kingdom Metazoa; phylum Chordata; class Aves; order Passeriformes; family Pipridae; genus Corapipo; species Corapipo altera. The sequence continues at coordinate 12,301,920 of NW_020884880.1, forward strand.
TAAAAGTCACAGTGTAAAACCAGATAACACATCACACAAGAGAATTAAATATTTTCCTATACAATGAAATTTGTGTCTTTCATTTTCATGTGTACCCACTTCTCCCAGAAAGTTGGGGTTTTTTCAGTCTGTAGACACAAAAGATGCTTTTGCCAGCATATTTAGTGACCTGACAACATCAGAAGGCTTCTTTTTAAGAGGATGAAAGAAAGTCCTCAAATTCATCAATCTGGTATGCACTTTCTGAGAGATACACACATGGATGATTTTGGTTTTAAGGAGCTTGGTTCTACTTGTACACATGTTCTTCAATATTATTATTATTATTATTATTACCATCACTATTATTATTTTAAACCTTCTTGCTTTATCCTTATGGAAGGCAGGACTCTGTATGCTATTGGCCAAAGCCCATAAAACAGGAATTCACATACAAGAGCTTGGTCAAACTTACTAATAACTACATACAATGCCAGTGGAACTACAAGAACATTCAGTGATGAAAGAGAGTGGAGTGACAAGTATGCCCACAACCTGTACTTGTGGAACAACTCACAAGCTGAAGGAGCCACGTTTGAGAGGCTAGAGTCAAGTTTCATTATGTCATAGAGGAAATTTATGAATTTTGAAAGTGTTAGTCCACTTCTTCTGGATGCCTCTGGAAGGATGACAGGTCACAACTCAGAAGATTCTTGAAAACAACTGAAGTAGTATGATAATTACTATGCCATGGTAATACGGCACATAGTATGAACCATTCTTCACCTTTACTTTCAGCTTCAACAAAGATTATTTTATTTGAATTTAAAAAATGGAGTAACTGCTACTGCAAAACCAAGATCAGCAAATATGAAGATGAAATATACACAACAGTTTTTATTCTCTCTAGTTGTTTCAGCACAGTTTCCAGAAGACTGATTCCACTCCTCCTTTTTCCCCTAAAAGATATTCTCTTTTTTCACCTTATATTTCAGGATATTTCTTCTTTGTCTGGAGGGAGTTGCAACTGACCATCACTGCCTTCTCAATTTTCAATCTTTTCCAAATTTTCCATTTTTCAAATGTCAAGGTGTGCACAGCAGTATGAACAGGCACAACAGTTGACCTCACTCAGCTGCTGCCGCTGCTTTGTTCCACTAGGAGCTGACCAAGAATCTGACTGCCTACCTCCATGTGGGTCCTTTGTTCTACACCTACACAAGTCACGCCTAATTTGTACAGGTCTAACGAATGACACAACCGAATAAAGTTTAGCAACACTTCTTGAACTCTGGAAATTATACCAACAACTCATACCACTGGATTGCATTCCCTCAAATATTTTGCAACTAAATGCAGGCTCCGATTTCTCTTTTTTTTTTTACATTCATGTATGCAAATGCACATGAATTTGGAGAAATTTATCCTTGCTTGCAGAAAACAATGGTATAACTTTCATTTTATTGATAAATACCAAAAGAAAACTAAAGTGTCAGCATTGGCAAGCTTTACCATCTGTACACAGTTCTATGATCTGAACTAGAAACACATCACAAGAATTTAAAAAAAAGGCAATATATCCTTCTTAAGAATCAAATGTACTCTAATAAAAAGAATAAGACTGAATATAAATTTCACAGAAATCAGAGCAAGTTACGCAGTAACAATTACAGACTATATAAATTAAACCACCCATTTTGCTGGAGAAAATGAAATCTCATTTTTATTAATAATTTGTTGAATTAGAAAAGAAATTCTGAATTTGATTTTGAAATTCTGAAGAAAGTAAATAGGCTAGAATCTTCTTGACCTTCCAATAAAGCAAACCACTAAATGCAAACTCTACTCTTTGTAGACAACTCTCATGCTCATTAGAGAGTCAGAGCCTCACGAAATTATCAAATCTTCAGAAACACGCTCTCCCAAGGTCAGATTCTTTTGCAGTGAAAAAACCATCCCACCTAATTTCATGTTAGTAATTTCCTAAATAAAATAACACTTTGCTTTCCCACACTTAGTTTTGTTGGACAATGAGAAGAGGAGGGAAACTACATTTTATCCTCTGTAAGGGTGCTGTGTGCAATATAAAAAAATAGCAAATTATTTTAACACAATTTTTAAACAATCACACAGTTTGAATTTATAAAACTTCGGCAATCTTGGGAAGTTTCAAGTTGCATTTTCCCTTTCAGTTGAACTGTTATGGCTGCATAACTTGATTTAAACAGGCATAAGAAATGTATGAGCTTGTTGTGCCTTGTTATAACATTACTTGCCTATTACGACTTACATATTTGTACTTCATCAGGAGGCACACTGTAGCCTACACATTTGAATCTCCTTTTCCAGAAACAGACAGTTCTTCAACCACTGCAAAAAGTGAAGCTTTGCATAGGCTTTTTTGACCTCACACTGTGACCCTCATACCAGCATCCACAGGCTATAGGTCATGACCTCAAGAATTAGCATCATGGAAATAAGAGCCCTTCCAGGTTTAGTTACAGAACAGAACACTGTAGCAACAAACCCTCAGTCTTCTCTAAACTGAACTCTGCAGCTTTGTTTTAACTCTACTGGAAGACAATAGATAACCCACACTTCAGTTTTCATTACTGGCACACTAAATCATCTCCTCTCCAGCTAAAGGTCTGAGCTCGCGCTGCACTATGAAAACATTCATTCAGCGTGGATCGAAAGCCAATATCATATTGCCACTAGATGATCCTATTAAAAGGTTAAAGAAACATCACCATGGAATTGAAGACTTTTGCAACGTTAAAAAAAAAAGGCTGAAATAAGTCATCTCTGTTAAAATTTTATCTCCTAAGCAGCCTACTTTGCATACACTTCCTCCGGGGGAAAAGAAAAAAAAAACCCTGCATCACATGGTCTTTCACAAGGCTACACTACTGCTAATAAAACTCCGCTTATATTAAACTGATAACAAGTAATCTCCATAACAAGCTCCATTATATATGAAATCCTGAACTGTATTTCTAAACTAGTCTTTCCATCAGCAAGCGCTCTCCGACGCGTTTAGTGACGGGAGGGGGACCCAGCTCTGAGCGAGAGTCCCGGGAGTCCCGGGCAGGCGTTCCCGGCTTCCCGCAGCAGGGGGAGCCAGCGCCCTCGGCCTCGGGCGGCGAGAGGCACCGGGGGAGCGCCGGGTGGGAGAGGGACAGGGAAAGGGGCACGAGACTCACCTTCCTCCGGGAACTCCCGAGAGTAACTGCAGGGAGAAGAAGAAGAAGAAACATCATAAAGCAACGCACACCTGCAAGCCCACGGTGCCGGGACATGGCACAGAACAACAACTAGTTTTCAACAAGTTTCATAGCTGAAACTTAGCGCTGCAAGTTTTCCTTTCAAATTCTGTAGTCTTTGGCTTGAAGTATTCACTCAGTTTTTCTTTTCTCTTTGCAGCTGACAGAATCCCCAGCCACTTTAAAGAAGACTTTAAAAAAAAACAAACTCAGACAGAGTAGCCTTTTCAAGGAACATACATCTACTCAGACATCTTAAGGTATAAACATACAAAAGCATCTTTAATTTTAGTAACCCTTCTAAACGTTAACATGTTTCAAAACTTTTCATGCACAAGTAAAAGCCACTGAGCATATTTTAAAATATAGGTCAGCAGGTAAAGAAAAAAAAATTATCACAAATAGTTGTTTTAGCTGCAGTAAATTTGCAGAAATCTAAATGAAAATGTATTAATAATTAACCAAAAATTTAAAAGCCTAAATAAAAAATCCTTTTCAAATAAGGAGAGCTAAACTTATTTAATGCCTAAAAAAAAAATTCTACCATCCCAGGAGGAAAATGTACTGTTTCTTCAGAGCTAAAACTTATTTCAGAAACAAAAATGATCTGATGATACGGATAAATAATCAGGACAGAGTTACGCAAAATGGCATTCAAGAAGCATTCATGGACTAGAGTTTATGTGAAAAGAGGAGGATTTAATCAGAACTAACTGACAAATAAAATGAAGCTGCCAAGATCATCTTTATGGACAATAAGGAGGAGTGCACGTATCAGGTTAGTCAGTAAGAAGATTCTTGCAAGTAACAAGCAGAAGAAAAATGAAGGGTCTAGGGATAAGAAACTGAGAAATGCCAACAGAGATAAAAAGCCAGATCTAAGAAATACAGCATAGCAAGTGGCAGCAATAGACACAGCCCAACATGTGGGATGTGAAAATCAAAGATGACTAGAATGTGCATATATTTTGTAGTCTGCATGAAAAGCAAAACACTGTTAATAGTGAACAATATTACAGGAGATGACGAATGAATTAGAAATTAGGGTCACAAAAGTGAATAGCAAAGGATTCAGCGTCAACTTTGTTCATAACTGCAGGTTCCCTCCCTTTGGTATTTCATCATCCAAAAAACCATAGTTCAGTCCTAAGACCAAGGGAAAAAGTCAGTAGTGCTGAAGCTGCAGGTCTTCTATAAAGGGCCAGTTAACTCAATAATCCACAAAAGAAAGCACAAACAAATAAATAAAATCCTAGTTCCTTATCAGAGAGGAGAGAACTAGTTCCCTAAGCATTTACAGCCTGAATGAAAGGCACACAGAACTTTAACTACAAGAATTTGGGACACATCTCATGTTTCCCTACAGTCAGGGCCATGCAAAGAATGATGCCCTCACCAGATGATTGTGCCGTCTTTGAAACTGCAAACAAGTTGCCTCAGGGGCAGAAGAATGTCATCAAAGGAACGATTAGGGGATATCACACAGGAGTGACCAGTAGAAAAACAGTTTGGAAACAACAGCACTTTGGAAACAATGTGAAAAGAACAGCAAGTAATAAACTATATCCTAGTTGATTAGAGTTGCAAGAAAAGAGATTTTTCAAAGAAAATTCTGTAGAGCAAATGAAACTATAGCTAAATATCTTTACTGAATTGCTGACTGAAATTAAAACTCTATAAAACAATCTCAAATCCTCCTTGACATTAAAACAAACAAGGACACGCACAGCCCTCTGCTTTGACTGTCATAATACTTCACTATTTTAACACTGCTGAAACAAGCTTATGATCTATAAATAGTTTTCAGTTATGTTTCAATTTTCTATTACAGAGCTAAACAACAAAATGTATAGTAAAGCAAAGTCAGCATTGAATTATGCTGTTTTACACCAGCTGAGTATGGTGTTCGGAAGCTTGTTCACATTGTCAAGGCATTATATTTCTCATATTTCAATTAATCTTACCAAAGCTGAAGTGAATGCAAGCTCTACCCAAAGAGCTTGCAATCAGGGTTCAGAATATTAAGCAATTAAAATGGGACAATCATCCTGATCCCATTTCTTACTAAATTGTAACAGTTTCAAGAAAGATTATTTGACAAAATCAGAACTTAGACAGATTTTTTAATTGTTAATAGTTTTAATGTTTATTAAAAGATTGTAAAAAAACTTAAGTTATCACTAAGTGACTTTATAACATATTAAAACCATGAAGCTACTTACCTTGCCTTAACATCCTTTATCTTCTTAAGAAGAAGTTCCCTTTTTTCTTTGGCTTTCTTGGATAGATTTTCTCCTTTTAGCATTTGGGAAACAAATGTTTCAACATCTAATAAAGAAAAAAAATAAAAGATAAAATAGTGCTGTAATGAGTTGTCCTGATACTACTGTGAAAAAACTAAGAAAATTATTTTCAGTTCTACACACAGCATAGTTAACACTCATTTCAGAGTCTGAATGGGATACATTTGTTCCCTATCTATTTATGCTTAGGACAGCAAATCCTATGGTGACATTTGATTCTTGCTCACTTAATTATGCTATGTAAGTCCTAACAAATTGCAGTACTATAACAATTACTTTCCATCACCTAAAGTAAGAGATAAAGCTAAAACATCAATACAGCCTTTATTCATGTATTCTTGCCATATTATTTGAGAAGTTCAGGTTTCAAAGATGGTTGAGTAATTTATTATTTCAGCAGTAACAATTACCCAGCTCCTAATATAGGTCACTTACTGGTTACAATATTTTCAAGTGTTCTCACATTGCCTCTGAACTCCCTGATTGACTAAAGATTCATATCCAAAGCCTTAATCTTGAAAACAACTAGGCAGGCACAATAACTATATCAAAAGAGTCAAGCTCAACAGTGTACTTGAAATTAAGCACACCTGCAATTGTAGAATCACAAACTAAGGCTCTAACCTGCACTGTAATTCTTCATTCTTATACAGATGATACATTTATATAGTCGTGTAGAAACAAAGCATTCCATAAAAGTTACCACGGTTCTTTAAATATGGCAAATATCCATTCCACAGGATAAAAGCAATGCAGTGTCTGAGAATTTGGGGGAGTGTAACTCCTCCAGCAGTATGTTTTCTTCATTAACAAAAACAACAGCAGTAGCCAACTGTAAAATTTTCTTACAGTTACCAATCAACATACAACTATCCTGAAAACAGAAAAGTAGAAATACAACCAGAAAATCCTGCTTGTTAACTTAAATGTCTCACCTGTACAGATAATAATTGCTCACTGAATAAGAGCAAGCAAACATAAGTAAAAAAACCACCCTCACCCAGTGCCTGTCCACCCCCCATAGACACACACACAGATAGACAGATAGATAGACAAATAGATAGATAGGTATAGATAGGTATAGATATATATACACACACGCTTTGGCTCACTCCATGTAGATGCAAATAGACGTGGACAGCACTATTTTAATCCTCTAACTTTTCCAATCAGATATTTCATTTTAACAGAGAAATATCAAACAGCCAGTTAAGTTCTCAAACATTTGCATGTAAAAGTTTACATCATTATTTACTGCAGGTTTCCTAAATTAAAAATTTAATTGCCTGCTTTTTTTTCATAAAACAGAAACATATCACACTTTATATTACAGGCTGCAAGAAAACAAGTCAAAAGTTACTGTTTGAGAACACTAGCATAGCTATTACAATGACGTTCTTTATAAGTAATTTACCAGATTATTATATAGATCTTTAGATTTATGTCTTCACAAAGTGTGGCAAAAACATTCATTTTTAAAGTATTTTACAGTTTTATTTATTGTTCTCCCTCCTCATAAGACAGAGAATCTTCCTCATTATATTTTCCAGCAAAGTTCCAAATGGGGGAGACCCTCACTCAGTTCTGTGGCATTCCTTCTTTAAAAGGACAGAAGGAAAGGCACTTAACATCTATTAATGAATCCTCCAGACACACCCCCAACAGCCTCTCTGCCATACACCAAGCACCCCCAGAAAGATTTTGTCCTAATCCATGGAAAAAGTACACATCTTCATAAATTCCAATGACTGGAATTGCCAATCAAGTTTCCAGATGAGGACTTACAGAATCCAAAGATACTGACCAACTACAAAACCTGGGTCAAAAAAACGATACTTTTACTACTGAGAGCAAAGACAAAAACCATCAACAGTTTTTCTCTCAATGAAATCTAACAGGATTTTCCAGTACAGACCAACCTTCCACTCCAAGAGGGACAGCCTGATTAAATATTTGTTCCTTCCTGCTTTTACATATTTATTTCAAAAATTATATAACAGCTTCAAAGTTCTACCTAGGCAGCAATATGCAAAAATTTAGAGGAATTAGTCATGTTCATAAATCGGGAGCAATGCTTGCAAAGTAACCTTTGAACACTAATTAATCACAGAACTTGATTTCAGAAGTCTTCATTTAAACTCAGTGGGCTTCTTTACTTCTTGTAAAAGCTCAAAACCCAGGTGAGAATTCTGCCATCTCAGAATCTCAGATTTTCACTCTCAAATCTTTATTCAAATACAAATGTTCAGATAATTAAGGAGTATGTGGGGAAGAGAAAGCCAGCTGACTATCATAAGCAAGAATTACCACTTCTGGCTTAAAATACACTGTAAATACAAAAATTTGAGGACTAACTACAGTGCTGACAGAACTTGTTCTTTTACAAAAAAACCTTGGACTTCTAAAGCAGAAATAATAGAGAATTTTCAGCCATGGAGGGACAGGGTAGAAGTAGATGCTGCATTTATTTTCAGTATGCAGAGAGCTAGAGAAGACAGAAAGAGAGCAGGTATGCACAAGATCCTGACAAGTTTGTTGTTTCTAAATAGCAGCAGTTACAGAGAACCCACTACTGGGATGGCTTCCCTCTCCCATGAGATGATAAAACGAGTTCTCAAAGGTTAGGTATCCACAGTCAGAAAGCATTGCACTCATGATAGAACACTATTACTTCCATATGTCCAGAGAAACCATATGGCTTGATTGATCATAACCCCAAAATATGAAAACAGACCTGACATACACATAATCATCAACAGGATGCTAAAGAATCAGTTTACCTGAAAATACACTTTACTGTATCATAGATTTTTCTTATCTACTCACAATTACACAGAATGTTACATCAGAACATAAGGTGTGTTCTGATCTAGTGTTGTAAATCCATCCAAGATATGCCAGATGCACAAGATGAGTAACATCCTAAGCTCCTCTGGACAAGAAGCCAGCAAGTTATCTAAGCTGTGATCTTCTCTTCACTACCTGTACTTCCACACTGTGGAAGAATATGGAAGGAGCAGTCACTGCTGTTAGAGAAAGCTTTATAACACTGACTTAACATAATGTTCCTGTAATTTCTCTGACATTGCACAAAGTGATTTACCTTGGAATGAGAACAGAACTTGGGACTTCAGTATGACAGGTCCAAGCTTCATACAGTAAACTTCAAACAGAAGCAGCAAGATGTATCCATTTTTCACCACAAGTCTACTTGCTCTTCCCTCTCCAGGATGATCCACAACATGATCTCTCCTCTGCTAGGTTAATACTATACTGAAAATGAAACTACTAATCACAAGCGCTTGAGTGTAGATGTGTTTCAGGCTTCAGTAGCAGTTGATCCATTGAGAAATTTAAAAAGAAATAAAAGATAAACTCCAAAAAGAAAACCTCTTTGAACAGATTTCTGATTTAAAAGCATTTTAACTAATTAGTTACCCCACAGCAAACAAAACAAACTACACATTTCCATAAATTCGTCCTAACAAACTGAGCAGCTAATTTAGAATCACACATTGCAGACACTCAGCTGTTCCCAGTGAAAACACTAAAATAAACAAACACTTAAAAAAACCCGAGAAATAAACTGTGGAAACCTATTTATCACCTCTTAACTTTTCTTAAGCTTGTGTTAGACTGCCTGATAGCTTGAATACCCATACTTGTTGCTCTGTTTCTTAAAGCTCATGATGTTAAATTTGTTTGCACCCTCCCCAGAGAAATCATTTGCCTGCAGAAATTAGTAAAACCTATCAAACTGAAAGATCCATAAAATGCACTGTCAGTACAGGTTACTAACTGACAGAAAACAGAATTCACACCACAGTCTTGCTCTGTCCACTTCAACAAGCTCATACAGTTCAAAGCTTACGTGCCACTTCATGGAATTAGCTAAAACGCCATTCTAATCTTATTTTCATCTGCATTTCTTTTACAAGGAGAAAAGCTAAGATTTATTTTGCATTTCACTGTTAAAACAGTTTATGGTTCTCTTTATTTCGATGATTATAAACAGACAACACTGAGATTTTAATTGTTTTAAAGTCTTTGGAGCTATTTTCTTTAATGAAGGCTGATAACACACAGATGGAATTTTTCAAGAACATTGTAAAATTTTAGCCCAAAGCAAGTGCTGTGTTAAAGAGTGCTAATCATAACAAATCATAGCACTATTGTTGTTTACAGGGTTTAATACTGTAATTATAAGTCACACTTTATAAACAAACATACTTAAGACAGAACTACTTCAATTTTGTGTCAGGGTGGGCCAAATAGTTTCTCACAGAGGCACCCAAACACTGTGTGCTAGGTCCTCCTTTCTCCCCTCCTCCACCAGATAACATGATTTGCTTATCAAAAAGTTAGTCACTTCATCATGGACACATGAGTTCACACCATGCAGACGACAAGAAAAGAATCAGAAACTGGTGATGAGATGGGTGTGTTCCCAATCACACAGCAGGGCACACACACAGCTCCCTCTCCATGACCCAAGGAGAATGCAAGCCCCTGTTCCAAGGCTGGACACGAACCCATCATATGACAAGGGTCAGTTGCATGGGGTAACCTGGCAGAGGTACTACCAGTCACACATAAAGGCAATAACAGGTTGGCAGAACAATTCCTCCAGCCACCAGCCTTGTCCCATCTCTCTCTTCCACCTCAAGGACTGAGAGCCAGAAGCCAGCAGGCAGCCAGAGAATGTGGGAAGGCAGGCCAGAGAATTTTGGAAAGTAGCTGCAAGCTAGGTACATTTGTTAGACACACACTATCCAAAGGTGACCAACATTAAACAGACTGCCATGTATTTTTCAGCTTTACATGGGCTGGCATTAGAAAGCAATTAATTAATTTCATTTCAAAGTTTTCATGTGATTCATTAATAGGGAACAGGTCTGAAGACAAACTATCAAGCAATATCTGCCACTGCCTGTTCTCTTGCACAAAGAAATATTTGAGGATTTCGCTTCTGCTCTCCCCCTGCCTTCCCAGCTATACTTACAAGTCTCTCTCCAGTTTGCTAAATTGCCTTTTAAATATATATACACTTAACCAGAAACAGAACACATGATGTAAAATAATCTTGGACTGAAACTCCAAGATGTCTAAAAATACCACATTTATCCAGCCTAACAAGAGAGTGAGCATTCCTTTTAGTGTAAAGTCCTGGAAAAGACCACCTTTAGAAACTGCTGTACCTTAAATCCCCAAAAGCAAGGTTATGTTGCTGTGTTGACACACACAAAGTATCATGAAAAACGTTGATGGTCAACAGTTTTATTAGTGATTTAGAAAGAAGAAGTGGACACAAACTGCTAAGAGTCTTCAAATGAAGTAAACCAATACGACATCTCTTTTAAGAGATTAAAGAAGACAAATTATAATCAAGGACTATATATATCTAATCTCATTGGCTGAGTAGTTGAGCATCCTCTCTCTACATTAAAGAGGTGAGAAAAGATAAAGCTGTATATTAACTATATCACAAAAAAACCCCACCAGTACAAATCATGATCAAGTTACAAAGTGATTCCAAATGAACTATAATAAAAAATGTTAAGGATTAACCTAAAGATTTACACTGTATGCCACATTATGCTGCATCTATTATGGTTTGTTGACATATGATTATGAAAGAAACGTAAACCCAGTCAGATGAGAAAGATAGACTCCATGTTAATTGAAAAAGACAAACTAAGTGAATAATGAGTATATAAAAAATAGCCTATGCCATTTTTATCACCCGTATATGACACTTATTCCCAAATTTATGGCAGAGACAATTGAACTATGTTTCAAATCACTGGAGGTTATTTCTTACCAGGAATCCCTCTGTGCACTTTTTTCACCTCACTGTTTCTATTCTTAATCCATTACCATTGAAATACGTACATATTACCAAAGCTGTAAATACATGTCTACTTAAAAGATGTCTACGATAATCACCCTAGTTTATCTTGTACAGATGGATTCTTCAGCAAAAACTGGCATTTGTTAAAGCCTTTAAAACATGAAAATGATACTTTTAAAAAAGAGTAAAGTTTTAAACAATAATATCCTTTTAAATTTGAACCAGCCAATGAAGAAGAGCTATATTGTACCTAGGTGGCTTTTTCTATGACGAGCATGTACGGAGCAAATCCAGGAACAGCTGACATGGAAGATGAAAAAGGACTGTTCGTATTCTGGGTATCAGGGGTAAATATAACTACTGTAGCACCCAAAAATAAAAGGTAAGCTAAAGTAAACTCACACACTGGATCCACTGTCTCGTATTTCTCTTGCCTTGCCCTTTTCTGCATGTTGTTTCCAAGATGCAACTAAATCAAGTAGGCAAACAATATTATTTTGAAGAAAAAAATCAGAGACATCACACTGAAAAAGGTGATTTGGACAATACAACTCAGCATTTAAACAAACTGAATAATATCTGGGTAGAGATGATCTGTAGAGCAAGGACATTGGTTTCTTTTTAGTTTTGGGGTTTTGTTTAATAGAACAAGGAAAATAGATATTAGGATGGGATATAAGGTTCCATATGAACTAGAGAAAAATCTATTCTATTTTTATAGCAGAAAATATTTGTAACTTTCAAAATATGAATACAGAAGATTCAAACACGAAATACTGCCAAGTGTGAAAGGAAAACTGAATTAAAAAAAAAAGGCAATATTACCCACACTGTAGTCACGAGTTCGAAAAAGAGGGGAAAACATATAAATGATACATATATCTAATGATCATGACACCATCAAAAACTTCAAAAAAAATAAAGAAGTCTCACCTCCAACTAAATCTTTATTACTGAAAAAACTCAAGACTTTTTTTTCAATCAAGGTAACTGAAGCCACCAGTCTGATCTACATGACAGTAGAAATAATATGCCCTTGGAGAAGAAGCAGCCTCTGAACTCCTTCTCAGCTATGGACAAGCCAAAACTTAGAGTGTGCATAAAAGAGGAAGGAAAAAATAAAAGTGAGCAGGCCTCTAACAATCTATATAACCAATAATAATTTAAGGGGACAAAAAAAAAAAAGTAACATTCCACTTTGCCACCATGCACAAAAAGATCCTGAACACATAAACACAACAGAGGATACCTTTTCAAAAGAAGAAAAGACAAAGTGAGGCTGGGCTTCCTTCCCCAAATTCCAAAATCTCAAGCATCATCTAGAAGGTACAGGGACACGTGTAGGAAATAAAGAAGTTACACACACTACCACACATCTCCCACGTGTAAAGGAGATAACAGAGCAACAAAATTACTTTCTCCTCCTACCAGAAGTTCATCTCATGACCAGAGGACCCTATTTCTGTCTCCAGTGTTTCCCTCCCACCACTTGAACAAGTCAGAGGAGACAGGATGGGATTGTGCAATCCTAATAATCCTCTGCAATAAGCCTGTTGCCACACTGACCTTTCCCCTTCAACTTTACAGAAACAGCTTCCTCCTGTTTGCAACTAATGCAGTTAGCCCTGAACTCAAGCTGTGCTTCTGCCTGGAACATTTCAGCGCCACTGACATGCAACTACAATGACCCTGCCAGCATGTGTGACAGAATTTGGTTTTGCATTAAAGATATAATATTGTTTAGGTTCAAAGTAAAGCACTCACAAGTCAGAAAGTTTCCTGTGCAACTTTAATTCATCCCCTGGTGTGTTTATTCCCATTATCACCATGTTTAACTACGGGAGCACTTAGTATGTTTTCCAGCAGGACCCCTACTTGTTCAGCATAGTTGGTGGACTTACTCCAACCATCAATCAAAAGTGAGCAGGGATAAGGAAATCCATATGATCACTTCTCCACTTGTTGCAGAAGTTGGAAACAGTAGGCAAAAAGGCTAAGAAAAGGAACGAGAGCAGAAGAGCATATTTATAAGATATTGTACCTCTGAGTGCCTCACTGCTAAGTGAATATCAGCCTAAAAAACAGTACTTCATGCTAGCCATTAACTGCATGTTCTCAACAGAACCTGCTATGAAGAAGTGCCTGGCACTCATAATGGCCACTGAATACAGACATCCAACTCACATTATTTTCTGGAGAAACCAGCACAGCATGGAGGCAGGTGAATTTGAATTCTAATTCTGTTCTATCATTGACTATTTTTTGCGCCCTCAATCACATCTTGTTTATTATACTGATTTTATCAGTGGTAAAACAATATTCCCTCATCTCAAAGAAGTGCTGAATCAATAATTGTGAGCTATTAAAATAATACATTAAGAAGCACCTTCAAAGAAGAGCATGCAGAAATTAATAACTATCTACTCACTGCAGTCTTTGCACTGTGTAAGAGTTTCTCAATGAATAGTAAAGATATTACAGAGCTCCCTTCCCCCCTTCAATTACCAGACATCTTCACTACATAAATAATTTGAGCAAAAAGAAGCAGAAGACTACATAATTGAAGATTACCAGATCCTACAGATATCAGTGAAAGAACTGTTCGTAGAGCCTGGATTACTGTAGTTTCTAACTGTAATGCACTTGACCGATAACCTTAAAAAAAAGAGAGGCTAACACACACAAACTGTAAAAAGCAATGCCATATTTTTGTTAAATTAAACAGGTTATTAAATTTAAACATAGTATAACCATAATTATCCTTATATTTGTTTCCGTTTGGTAATTCTGAAAGTAAGAATTAAAACCTACAAACAAATATTTAAAGATCATTGCTAAATCATTCCATTGTCTTCTTAATTTCAATTCTATAGATAGCACTAAAGAAACCATCTTGTTTTCTTCTAGAAAAGCTGTTTGTTATATACACACTGTACAAACACTAGATATCTGTATATAACTTAGGCTGCTGATCATAGAGACTCTGAAAGCACAAATACACAACCCTTTTGAGGAAAAATAGGTGTTTTCAGTTTCACTTCAAAATAAAAACTGTTGTGTCTCTCTTTCCATGGCGGACTGGATAAAGATAGAGAGAAGGACAAGTTGTGTAAATGAGGCACCATGACTGAAAAACAAATCACAGTCTGGAATGATCCCCTCTGTATCACATCCTCCCCCTCAAAAAAAAAATTCTTAAAGCACTTAAAACTTTTAAGAGTTTCAAGACAAGCTTCACCCAGTGAAACCAGCATCGAAACAAACACGTCATCTGATCACAAGCTCCAGAATACAGTAATGCCTCACAAAACACCAAAGTTTGGAAAGGCTAAGGATAATATTTGTTTTTTCTAAATGATTAAACATCTATTCCATGATAAAATGGATTACAGGCTTTCCTTTTTTTTTTTTTCTGGTGGCCTTCCATGCAAATTTTACTACAGATGTTACGATCTGCAAATAACATACTTAGAAACCGTATTTAGGAAACACTTAAGACAGTTGGCAGATGATGAGATGTGGTGAGAATAATACGTTTCAAGCATTAGCTCTTACAATCAAAAGTGTTAAAAAAAAGAATAGTCTTCCAAAGGTGATGAGCTTCACTAGATTCCAGCAGGTCCCCAGCCATGTAATTGAATGCTTGACCTCAGAAGGAAGATTTCGAAAAGCATGGGCAATTTGAATGGCTAAGTCAGAGCTACACGAGTTCCTGTGGCAGAAACAGAAGTTCTCAAAAGAAAGAGAGTCCCACTGAAACTAAAATGCTTTCAGGATAGCAAACTTTTCAAAAGATAACGGTAAAGCCAAACTTTAAGTATACAATTTATTTTAATGAACAACAAAACAAATTTTAAAAAATTAAAGTCTTGAAGGTAAAAGACAACGAACCGTATTCTGAATTCTCTATTGACACTATTGCTGACAACCTTGCACGGTGAGAAATCATCCCATTCCCACGCTCCAACGGTTCCCAAGAGCGTGGGCAGTCACGGTCAGAAGTGTGTGACTGATAAGAGAACACACCAGCAAGCCAGCATCCCCTCTGTGAGCTGCTTAGCGGGGAAGTTCATTACTTTTTATCAGCTGGTTCGGGCAGTCGGCCCTGCCCGCACACCCCGGGAGGGGTCACTTCCCCCCGGCGGCTCGGCGGTGCCCGGGCGGCCGCATCCCGCACACGCGTGTCCGCGGCAGCCCCGCACCGCCGGAGGAGCCCCCCGATAACGCAACCCCCCGGACGCTGCGGGGCCCGGACCGCTCCTTCCCCCCTGCGGGAAAGGGAACCGAGGCGCTGCGGGTCCCAGGGACGGGCACGGGGAGGGGAAGTGACCCCTCCTACAGGGAGGGCAAGCCGGGGGGGAAAGACGGAAGCCCCAAGCCCGTGCAGGGGAAGCGATCGCCCCGCGCTCGCCAAGAAGCGCCCCGCCGGGGCCGCGGCTCCGGTGGCCGCTCCTCCCGCACGCCGCGGCTCCCCCGGCTCGGCACACCCCCGCCGGCCCGCCCCCCTCGGCATCCCCTCCGCCCGCCCCCCGGGAAGAAAGCCCTCCCTCCCGCCCTCACCTGCCAGGAGGCTGCAGACGTCCTCGGGGACGACGGGCACGGCGGGAGCGCAGGACATGGTGCGGGCAGCGGGGACGGGGCGCGGGCGGGGCTGCGCGGCTCGGACCGGACCGGCCCCGCCACCGGGACGACGCGCAGGACACGCCCCTCGGCACCCTGGCACGGCCGCGCGACATGGGGCGGGGCTTCGCGACACGGAGGCGGGGGTTGGGGCCGTGTGGGCGGGGTTTGGCCCAGCGGAGGCGTGGTTTGTGTCCCGGGAGGCGTGGTTTCATGTCGGGGGGCGGGGCTTCGCGCCGCTCCCCGGTCCCTACTCGCTCGCCCCGCCCGCCCCAGTGCCGCGCATGCGCCTCACCTCCCCCCATGTTTATACCCTTGCCCCGAGGGCACTGACTGGCACGTGATCGCCGCCGGCGGCCATTCTGCGTGAGGGCACCACGCACCAGAATCAAACATGGCGCTCCGCGTTTACTCCCGCTGCTCATCGCCGCCCAGGAGAAGTTCGCCCAGAGAGCCCAGAAACTCTTTCTGATTGGTCCAGTGTTTGTCCCGCCCACCAAGCCTAGGGCTGGCGTCCCCGCAGTCTCTCGCGGGGCGGGGTCTCGGGAGTGGTGGATGCGGAGGGTGGTATTTGGGGGGCTTAATTTCTTCCAGTTGTGTTTCTAGGTTTCGTTCGGAGCGCGGTTCTGACCTTATATGAGTCGGCCCTCTGGCGCTACCAGTGTCAGGTTTGGGATAGCAGACTACAGCCCCAGCCCTGCGGGTGTCCCATTGGTCGCAGGTGGCAAAACCAAGGCATGGAACTTGAGGAAGTCACGTGCACAAGAGGCACGCAGTGAAATAAGAAATGGGAAGTGCACCAGTGGGAACAGGCTCGTTGGTATGGGCGCTGTTAGCAGCACAGGGGTGTGGGCAGGGGCAGGAAGAGGTGCTGTTCCTCATCAGCACAGCTGGGCTGCTGGAATGGCTGAGGTTGTTCAAGTTTTGCTTACGGAGCAGCTTTGGTATGTTTTTTTCCGCAAATCCCTGGTCGTTTGCATTTGAGGCACATCAGTGTTGTAATATGTTTAGTGTAGAAACAGTCAAAGTAAGCTCTTAGCATATGCTTCTCTGACCTGGGCGGTTCTGGCTGTGTCTGTGTTACTGCTACAGAAAGTGTTTGTGTTAGAGCTGCGGTTGTGTTAGCACATCTGTGTATCATACCTGCCTAGGAAAAACAGCAAGTAGAAGAAGTTACATTTATAAAATTTCAGCTTTACACCAGTGTAGATATATTAACACTTGGGGCACAGCTGGCAGTGCAGCTGTACCAGTCAGGTATATTAAACAGCTTCATACTTCTGCTTGAGGTGGCTGTGCTCGCTGGAGTCTGCATTATAGACGTGGTGTTAGATTATATTGTTCTCCTGACCTCTCACATCTCTTTTAATCGCATAGAACAACTCATTTTAAATACGTTGGCGTTTTCAAAGCACTGCAGCTTTATTACCTGACTTTATGGCCAGCCTGGCTGAAACTCAAGGAGTGAACTAACTGACCTTTATAATGTTGCTTAATGATTTTTATGTTACTTATCTAATTTCAATTAAACTGTAATAAACATGCACAGGCATCTGGGTGCGTATGTGTATAAATAGATCTTGCCTCTTTATTTGTATAAATACCTACTACTCATCTGGTACGAGAATATGTTTGATTAATTTTTCTGTGGCTGGCAAGGAAGGCTCTTTGGGCTTTTGTTAAATTTCACATTTCAGATGGGCAGTCTTGGGAAACTGCCATAAGAAGTGGGGAAATGGCTTGTAGTCTACTTTGCTTGCCCTTTTTCAGGTTAATCATAATCCTACTTTTTTGTGTTGACTTTATGGCTCCATCTATTTCTGTTCCAGAAGTGTGTCATTTGAACTCTGTTGTAGTCTTTGTTTTGAGATCACTTCCCTGATAATTTATTCCATATGTTTATCATTTGTGTAAGCTTCTCCTGAGTTTCAGAACATTCTTCATGGGAAGAAATAACTTACCTTTATTATTTCCCGCCTCCCCATACTCTAGTCACTCTGACTTTTTCTACTTATGTTTTTTGTTAAAGACCTCCTTGTTGTTGCACTGAAGGCCAGCCCATCACACAGTCATCAAGATTTGTGACCAGGCCTATTTTAAGCCTTGTTAAGTTCCAGATTTACTTATAGTTCCCTAATTTTTAAATCTACTGCTAATAGGAAGCATAATTCAAAACAGACTCCTTCCAGAAACAAGTCTGGCTTCAGTGATCTTTCAGCCTAGTTTCTGAGGATTCCACAGCTTGTGCCTCATCGAAACCAGACACACCACTTCAGCTAATCAGGCCCATGGATCAGGGGTTCTTGATGTGTGGGAAGCAACGCCACAGGGAACACACAGAAGTTTATTGTCCTTATGTGTAGGGAGAGTTACGAAAACAGGGATTTCAGGAGGAATAGCCTGCAGGAATCTGCAGAGAGCATACAGCAACGCAGCTATAGGAAGAATAAACTTTTCTATTCAGGAGCAGCATCACCATTGCCTCACCTCCTTGAAAAAATGTGACATATCTGGTGTACTGGGAAATCCAGCATTTTTCCGTTATGCATTCTACTTTTCTGCAGACATGCTTTTAAAACTTAGATTCTAGGAGATGAATGAAACAGGACCTGTGTGCAGCTGCTGCTTGTTCTCTACATGTCTTTTAATAGAAAATTAATTGGATTACAGTGCATGCTCCCTGCACTGATCCCTGCACTATTTCATACAGGCGGCAGCGGCCAGAAGCTGCTCTGTGTTCTCATCTGTTTGTCCTGTTGGCTGTCTTCTTTTGACAGGTTCAAAACAAAACAGCCAGTCAATAATCAGAATATTTATATTTTTTAATTATTTAATTACATTGAACAGTTGGCGAAGATTTCTGGCATGCGCACAGAGCTGTTAAACGGAAAGAGCACTGACTTTCTTTACAGAAGTGCTTTCTTTACAAGCAAAAAAACTTTTGGGTTTCAAAAAATCAGGAAATTATGGAATGACAGTGCTTAAACATGGCACCTCTTTAGGCATTTTGACTGTGTTTGCTGCACTGAAGAAAAGCTGTGGTGCCTCTAACAGTGGAAAAGCAGATTCTGAACCCTTTGTCCTCTGGCAAAACATCATTAATTTTTTCTTAGGATTTGCCGCTACTATTCAAGTTAATATTATTTCATGAAAGGCAGAGATACATTCGGGACATCACTACAGTTGTTCTGAGAATAAGTTTACAAACTAACCTTGAAGCTTACAGAAGAGCTAATACTTCACGTAAAAACTCGTTATGATTTCATGTATCTTCTTCTATTCAGAATCCATCTCCATGAAAGCTTCCTATTTTGCTGTCCTTTTACAGGCATTTTATACAGAAACAAAAACCTTGAAGGATTTAAGTATTGTTTGCACAGTTGGGTTGTGTACTTTATTAGGATGTGGAAACATGGTCTTGCATTTAGAATTCAGCCTGTCAAACATGAGCTGAACATGCTTTTCAATTTATGAGATACTTTGATGATCACAAATGGAACTAAAACGTACCCAGTGAGACTGTAAAACTTTTGAACACCAAGGGCTTGTTTCTTTATTAGTTTCTTTATATATAGCTTAAAAATTGCTACAGCAACCTTTTTTTCCTACAGTTTAGAGACTTTGGTGTCACTGTTTCGTGTTCTGACTTTCAAAACTGTTGTACTTTGCATTGTGAAGGTAACCTACTATTTATGGAGTGCTTCCGAGATTGGCACTATCTTGCTCACAGTGTTGCCTATCATTTTAAGACCTCAGCTTGAGTAAGTCCCAACAGGTTTGAAAACATATGTCAAGAAACACAAGTCCTTCCCTTCCCTTCCCTCTTCTTGTTTTCCAGCTCTACAACCACACAGAGGTGCTGAACTGAAAAATAGTAAGAATGGTCCCCTAGATCATGTGCCGTGTGCTGTATCGTAACTACCTTTTCAGCCTTCAGAACTGTTGTTTTTGATGCTGAAGTCTTCAGCTTTCCAAATACAGAACAAGAAGGGCATAGTTTTTCATTTTTGTACTTGAATATTTTCCAGCAGTGTCTAATTTTACCGAACTAAGAACTACCTTTGGAGAGAAAGATCATTCTTTCTATTATCAAAACTATAGGATAATAAATATAACTTTGAATGATGTTTTCTAAGCATTACATATTGCGAGAAACATTTTTGCATAAGCATTTCTTTTTACCTGAGCATTCATTAGTTTGTATAGGATTGTGCATTATACAATATTTTATTAGGCAAAAGAAATATTATGTATCTCATCAAGTTCAGTGTCGTAGTTAAAAAAATTTTACTAAGAAAACTCAGAGAAAGGCTTCAGAGTTTCATTTTGAAGTGATTTTCCAGCTGGATTGATTCAAATGGAACATCCTGACATTTAGTTTTGGCACAGGTGTAAGATTTCCATGGACATTATGTCTCATGAAAATCTATGAAAGAAATCCATGAAAGGAAAGCTAGAGATAACTCCCCAAATGTCACAGAAGAAGACCTGCTGCTCATCGTGCAAATAGTGCCAATGAAGTCTGGAGACAACCAGACTTGACAACAAGAGTTGTTGTGAAGATTCAGTTGTGAGATTTCAGCTCATACTAAATCTACTTGTTCCTCTTTGTATCCAGCCCTTTGTCCTTCAACATCTTAAATGCTGAA
Source organism: Corapipo altera (assembly GCF_003945725.1). Classification (NCBI taxonomy): domain Eukaryota; kingdom Metazoa; phylum Chordata; class Aves; order Passeriformes; family Pipridae; genus Corapipo; species Corapipo altera. Next base: position 12,322,585 of record NW_020884880.1, read on the forward strand.
GGAATGAAGACTCTTCCTCTCCCCATTTCTCCTCTTTAAGATGTATGGAGATGGCCTTATGGGCCTTTCTGCAACAAAGTATGGTTTTGGGAAGGAAGTAGGGAAGGAAGCTCTGTTTGATTGGAGTTGATAATTAGATCATATGTAAACTTTTCTTAACCCCATATATAACTTTGATATCTAATGAGTATTTTGGAACAATGAAGATTCTTGATAACTCTAAGGTGAGTAAACATGCCAAAACATCTTATTGCATCCCCCAGAAGTAAAAGTTCAACTTCTTCATTCTTTGAAAGATAGATGAAATAATAACAAAAACCATATCATCTCAAATCTAAATTTAGTGGTTTTTCTAGTTCTTTTAGCCCCTTATTAACTATGGTACAGAATCATATAATCAGCCGGGTTGGATGGGACCTCTGAGATCATGAAGTCCAATCCTTGATCCACTACTGCGTGGTTACTAGACCATGGCAGTAAGTGCCACATCCAGTCTTATCTTAAAAACCTCCAGGGATGGAGAATCCACCACTTCCCTGGGCAGCTCATTCAAATCCTTGATTACCCCATCTGTAAAGAATTTCTTCCTAATATCTAACCTAAGCCTCCCCTGGCAGAGCTTAAGACCATGCCCTCTTGTCTTACTGATAGTTGCCTGGGAGAAGAGACCAACCCCCACCTGGCTACAACCTCCTTTCAGGGAGTTGTAGAGAGTGATGAGGTCTCCCCTGAGCCTCCTCTTCTCCAGACTTAACAACCCCAGCTCCCTCAGCCTCTCCTCATAGGACTTGTGCTCCAGTCCCTTCACCAACCTCGTTGCTCTTCTCTGGACCTGCTCCAGCACCTCAGTAGCTTTCCTAATCTGAGGGCCCAGAACTGGACACAGTACTCCAGGTGTGGCCTCACCAGCTCTGAGTACTGGGGAGGAATCACTTCCCTGGTCCTGCTGGCCACACTGTTCCTGATCCAGGCCAGGATGCCATTGGCCTTCCTGGCCACCTGGGCACACTGCTGGCTCATGTTCAGCTTCCTGTTGATCCATACTTCCAGGTCCCTTTCTACCTGGCTGCTCTCCAACCACTCTGTGTACAGCCCGTAGTGCTGCAAGGGGTTGTTGTGGCCAAAGTGGAGGACCCAGCGCTTGGCCTTGTTGAACCTCATCCCGTTGGAATCAGCCCAACTCTCCAGTCTGGCCAGGTCCCACTCTGCAGTAATGCATTGAGTCATATTTTAAACAAATCATATCATAGGGAATGAAATTAATGAAGAATACTTTTCCTTACATTTCTGTATGAAGATCCTATATCCTTTTCCTATTCCAGTTGCATCAGTTCTATCTGATCAATTCTATCCCTGTGCCATAAGACACTGTCATTTGAGCCATTGCCCTATTTTTTCCCCTCCCTGCCTCTTACTCCGTCACTGAGAAAGGAGCAGCATTTTCTGTGGCCGGTTTGGAGGGACTGCTGTGTCTTCTGGCCTGTCATCAAACTTCTGCTCATTGGCCACTCTACAAGCCAAACAGAACAGGTACCTGCTGAGCCTGGGTGACATTCTTTTCCATAGTGGTGTCATCAGCCTCGCTCTCCGTCCTTCATCCAGCAGCTGCTTTTTAAGAAGTTTTTAAGAAGGTAATGTCTGAAGACTGTATCTACAGATACAGCAACCAGATTTTAGGGAGAAATTGGTAGGTGGACAGATGTCCTTGTGTAATCAAGCAAAAATTGTTGCTTTGGAGGCTTGAAGGTAAATTTGACAATAATTAACGGAAGCCTTGAGGCACAGACTGCTTAAGTGTTTCTGTCTGTGTTTTGTGAGCAGCAGAGCAATCCCCTTTATAAATTTCCCTCATCTGTACATTGTAGAAGAAGCAGTAACAAAAAAGGGAAAAAATGAGGTTTCCAGAGTTGCAAGGCTTTTCTGTGTAATACTACATTTCACTTCTCAGGTGAAATAAAACAGTCACTTAGTTTTAAAGTGGAACTGAATCAGAATTGGGGTAAAATCTAAATAAAATTTCTGCAGTAAGCTATGGAGTACGGGCTCACAGACTCTAAACTGCCGGTCTTTCAACTGAAGTAAAGAACTTCCTAAACAAGTGGTATTTCTCAAAAGGACACACAGAACCTTCCACTAAATTAGTGAAGCAGTAAGCTAAGAGTTAAAAAAGAAGCTGCTGTGTTATTTTTAAAAAAATCAAAGTTCACTTTAGAGGAGTGTTTCCATCAGCCTAAAAAATGAATATAGGACAGATTATTGTATAGCTAACAAGAAGAACTGTTACATCATATGCATAGACATTAGCTCTCCATCTTTCTTTTGAAAAAAGCTCAAATGAATTTTTATCTTAATGTGCTTAACCCAGTGTTTTTCCTTGCAGCACTCCTACCTTTTTTTCCTACTCTTATGTGATTGCCACAAACAGCAATAAATGTGAAAAGTGTCATAAAATTTAAAATTAAATAGCTATTTTTGTATGAATTCAGCATTGTTTCTGGGAAACATAGATGAAAATCTTCTTTGGAATTCATATAGAAAGGACTGGTCCAAGTGAGGCATATGTATAGGTTCATTTTCTCTACAAGAGGAAAGTCATCAATTACCTTCTTTAAAGTGATACATAGATATGTAAAATATCATGCCAAATAAGAAGCATTTGTTGCCTCCACTAGAAATTGCATTTGATCTCATTTTATTAAAGTACTCAACCGATAAACTTCACCTCAATGGATTTAGTTTAAGCTGTGAACTATTATTCTGTAAAACAGAGAACCTTGAAAAACTCATGATGCAAATACACTTTATTTATAAAGTGTATTCTGGGATATCACATGACTTACAGTGAGAATACTCAATTAATAAAATAGCTTTGCTCATCAAGTATTTCTACAATAATGTTCATAAAATACAGTGCCCGGCTAAAAGTATTCCAAGACTATCATAGCAATATGCTAAAGAGGACAAGCAGACCCCAAGCCAATATTGTCTCACCTTTTTTTCTTCTTAATTTAATAAAAAGCTCTGAATACAGAGACTGATGGGTTTTCAAGTTCTGACTGACAGGTTTTCAGTTGATCTTGAAGTTTTATAACTCCTGGCACTTGGGTAACTAAGCAGCTTATAAACCCAACCAAAACAGAAACCTTAAGAGGTAAAAAGTTATTACCGCCAGGCTGTAGAAACAGTGCCCAGGAGGAGAAGTGGCTTTGCCAGACTTCTGTCTTCCAGACAGGGGAAGTATGTGGCAGCACGTGGAGATCATCCAAATCGAGAAATCCCAAACAAGTAGATCCACTTCTGGGGCATACCACCCCTCCAGCAGGCCACCATAATCCATCAGCTGTCTCTGACTCACCAGCAGATAATTTAATTCCTGTCCTTTCTGTGAAAAGTGTTATGTATAGGCTCCTTATATTTCTGCAGTCCCAGAGTGTGCATTTTGGGACTATCCTACATCCCCAGCAACCAGCACAGTGCAATCCTGCTAGCTTGGCAGAACTGCCTCGGTCACTGTTTTTGCAGCTTCTTATCTTTCCCAGGCATGAGCCTGATGTTAAGATTATAGATGCTGTTAGCAGCTTAACAGCTAAAAAAGTTAGAAGGAGACTGATACATTGCATTTAATTTAGGAAATCAAAGCACATTGTGTAATCTCCTTCCACAGGATTGGGTTTGCCTTCAGTGACATCTATATGGGTCTTCCCACATTGGTAGCTCCTTCCTTCAACCATGATGTGAAGAAGCACCTCAGCCTCATCACCCATCTGTTCTTGCTGTTCCCAGTGAGGCTGCTGACCTGAAAACCAGCTGCCAGTTCTATAGTGTCTGCTGAGCAAGTGTCTTCATGATGTATAAAGCATATACATCCATAAAGTATGGAGTGGCTGTGCTTACATCTTGCACTTCTAAGCATTAAAGATTCAACATCCTAGACCTAGTTGCTGACAAGTAAAAGAAAACAAGGCTAGGTCTCAGATCTTCCCAACCAACCACTGGAAATCTTGATTTTGCCTAATACACTGATCTGTCTTCCCCATTTCTGCTTAAAAGTTTATCAATGCAATTATTCCTAGTGAAAGTATTAAATACAGTGCCAAACTCATGAACCAGAGGGCTGTTTTTTCAAGTTTTTCATTACCTACTAAGTAAATTAATTAACGCAAATGAAACTCTAGTGTCATAAAATGACATCCTGTTCTAATTGAAGACAATGGCAAAACTGTCATTGACCTCCATGGGAACAGGTTCAGGCCCATAACTTTCAGATATTGCACATTATGCAACATAGTCAGAAATACTATCTTCTATTAAAATGAGATATGGATGTAGCATGACAAGTAGCAGCACAGGGATTCCTCTGATGACTATAATTAGAGGTCTTTAATGACAGGTTAGGTATTTTTAATATGCAATTCCACATTGCTGTTACACTATCAGATTCTATTCGGGATCTTTACACATAGCATAACGGAATTCAGAGGCAAATGAATGTTCCCGATATTTCAAATTCAGCAGTTTTGCTGATTTAACATTTTCTGAAGCATGCACCATGTGGTGCACAAACACTGCGAGCAAAGATGTTTTCCACTGAGATTTGCCAGGGATTTAAAATTTTAACACTTTCCTGCTCTCCTTACAGATAGAAAAGGTGTTGCTATGCAGGTACAGAGAGTTGTGCAATCATTCTAATACGTATCATTTCATTATCTCTGAGGAATTTAGGTGTGGAGCCAACTTCATGTATTAGTTAATAACCAATCCATTACTTGATTAACTGACTTACATGAAAAAGGCTTATCATCCATAGATTTGTCTGCTTGGAATTAAGTCATAACAAGATACTGAAAAGATTTTTTTTTCAGCTTTCAAAGTCTTACATAAAAATCATTCTGCCAGATTACAATGAAATATTCTGAAGAAGAATACATACCTTAAAAATAGTGGATGCTATAAATGCATAAAAACAATATAAAAATAACCCAAGGCACTACTAATTAAGCATGAGTCAGTGCTTCCAGTAAATTCATGGCAACTGCAAGCAACAGGAAAGGAACTGTCTATCTCAAGGCATTGCCAACTTACTGTACAAACTTGATCCAAAGGGTTTGAACATCTCATGTATATAAGATTACCAGTTCATATCCATGTATACAGTTGCCTTCTCTTGGGATTTTTGTCTCTCCCCCCTGCTCATCTGAAGCTTCTTCAGAAAGTCATCACTGTCTGATATAGCAAGATTTAGAAATTAAATGCTGATATGTTTCTTTTCTTACCATAGTGTTTGGAATGTATTTTGGACAGGAAGCCTGAAGCTAAATACTCTGTCATTCATAAACCATGCCAGGGATTCTTGGAAACATCTGCACCTTGCAGTTATGCAAATGTCTTTGAGATATGTCAGAACAGTCTTTATTTGTACCGTACCAACTGCATGTCATCTGAATTAATTTTCACATTCTTGACCTGATGGGACATGGCTCTGAATATAAAAATTGACACATGTGAGTGCAGTGGGGTTAAAAAGTTATTGATGCTTTGCCAAAAATTCCCCAATAAATATTTGCTGCCCCTCAATATAATTAAACAAAGGTATCTTTGTAAGTTACATATTAACAACTCCAATACACAGATGTTTATATTCTTTCACAGAGATGCATCAAGAGATGAGTCCAATAGTGATGTGAATATGTTGAAAGTCAAAGAGTAGTATTGCAGTCTTGAATAAATGCGATACATCAACGCTTCTCAGCACTGTTCTGCAAGACAGCATACACCTTGGGGTGAAAACCCCTGTGGACGGTTCCTTCACTCTTTTTTCAGCAAAATCAGGTCAGTTGGAGAGCAGAAATGAAGTGGGAGAAACTATGTTCACTCATAGTCCTTCAAAACATCACTAACTTTTTGTTTAAAAGATTCAGTAACATAACAGTAGCAGCTGGTGCTGAAATTGGCATCCGAGAAGGTTCAGGCTATATCAGCTGTACCTCAGGGAGGCTGCGGCAAGATTTGTTAGTTTCCTATGTTGTAGTTACAGATCTGAAGGCTGTATTACTCAGATTGTTGCGCTTTTTCTCTCAGTCTTTGTCTCCTCCATATATATTTTTCTTTCAGCTCTGTGACAGCTTCAACAAAGTAAAACCTTCAATAGATGGCTTGTCTGAAACCAGGATGGTAGGAGGAGAATCTGATCTGCACAGTTTTGTCACATTTCATGCCATATATTTATCTGGAAGGGGTGGGGATGGTGTACTGGTGGGCATAGTGCTTTTATCATACAGATTGCTAACTCCATCTATAAGTTTTCTATAAAAGAAAACAAATAATGATGTCAAGCTCAACATTTAATTCTACATGTTCCTAAATCAAAGAGGAGAATTGTGCAGATAGATGATGATTTGTTTTCACTGCAAGGAATATCCCCGTTACAGGGTATTGCTTGCAAAGGAGTACACCACTTTTAAGGGACATGACAGGCCAGTAACCTCTCTGGACAGGAGAAGCTGCCAAGTAAGGGACTCCAGATCAGTGGGTCTTGTGAGTGTGTGGGACAGCAAAAAGGTAGTTGCCTTTACTCTAGTCTTTTACAGAATATATCACCTTCTTTCTAAATGAGTTGATCACCGGATCTGCTAAAACCCACCGGTTTTGTCTTGGAGCTCTGATGGATGTTTGCTCACAGGCTGGCATATGTGAAAGATCCTGCTGTTTTCAGTGTGGATTCTCTTAGATCTTAGAAATTTTTAACTCACACTTCAGCTTCTGTCCAGAATTTATGGAATCTCCTCTCCTATTCATTTTCATATTTTCATGAACTGTTAAATAATTTAAATAATTTAAGTATCTGAGAAACACTGGCTAATTTCTAATGAGATTGAAACCAAAAAGTTTCAAAGACAGTATTGGATACGTACATAGACATACGTGAGCAAATGCATAGCAGCAAGAACATCATATTCTTGGGGAGCTCTTTTAGATGATGCATCGTGGATAGTAGCTGCCTGCAGGTATTGATGTCCAGTTCCATGTTTGAAGCTGAACATATTCTCTTTAATTATAATAAAAATGCTACCTGTTTTTGTTACAGCTTCTGACTGACCGTGTTCTAATGTGCCCATGGCAAGGAAAACATTGTTTCCGTTCCAATTGGCATGATGAGAAAATTTGTTTATTGTGTTGGCTTTAACACAGTATTTATCAGAAGATTATCCTTTGAAATTGTCAGTTTATGGCACAATAATTAGATCTGGTACTTGAAACCTGTCAAGTAAAAGCAAGCTTTCTTCAATAATCATATTCCTTTTCACTTCACAGGTGGGGCCTAATAAAGTGAACTGCTGAAAAGTATTGAGGCAGTAGGAGGCTTGGCATTTCAGTAAGTGCAAAAAGACTGCATCCCAATAAATTGCTCACGTTGTTTTTCCATATACAAGCCTTCTTCATGAGGACATCCTCTCCCTCACAACCAGAAGGCAGAAGACTACTGAGCAGTAAAGAACAGAGGAGAAGAACATGGTAGTGTAACTAATAGTTAATAAATGTATGGGTGATATCTAAATATTAATAGGAAACTTTAAATATTTATTTTGGTCCTGTGTCTTTTGTTGAATGAGATATTGTCTGGCTTGGCCTGACCTGCTCAGCTGACTGTGTTCTGGCTCACAAGAGAAAAGCCTTTTCAATGTAAGTTCCCTAAGCAGTAAGATAAACTCTGAGAAGAAACAGGGGAAGTCTTATTCCACCTCTGGGAATGGGAAGGTAAAAAAATTAATTAATTCTAAAATAAAGTCCATGGAGGAGCTGTTCCCTTGTTTCAGCTGAGGGCATCACACTGCTGACAATAAGAGTTAAGAGAGTTAGCCTGAAAATTATAAAATTGTTTCCAAATAATAATTTGCTTAATAAACTCTCCAATAAATAATGTTTAGATGAAACATGGTGAAAGAAAGTCCTGTTGTAGAGGTTAAGAATTTCATAAATTTACCTAATTCATTCCTTAATTCTAATTAATAGGACTAAGAAATACTTTTTTTCCCACTGGTACATGGGATTTTAATGTCATGTCTTATTGTAAATTGTGTGACAGATTATAATGCACATTTGGTAGAGTGACACTATAATATATGAAGTGTATTTTCCTTTTACTCATTTTTCTGAAAAAAAAAAAAAATTAGAATTCCAAAGACTGGCAACACGGCATGTAATCTAAATTCCTTGCAATTTCTGTAGTGTTTTCAAAAGGATTTAGGCATTGATTCACTCCACGTTTTAAGCTTAAATGTTGACACAGTGAAGGTTCTCTTTAAAAATGGAATTAGGCAACTTCAGTGACATTGACTTCAAACAAAATTTAGGCTCTTCAGTGATGAAAATACATTTAAAAAAAAGACCATACAGCACTGATGGCAGCAACTGCTTCCTACTTTTAAAAATCTGGGTCCAAATTTGAACAAGTGCCTAAGTAAACATTCAGAACTTGGTTCATAAGCTAAACTATGGGAAATCTGCCCTGAAAAACACCAGTGTTTTTGCCTACTAATATGCCCAAAGGTGTGCCTGGAGTCATTAGGGAACAAAGACCTGTCTGAGAAACATTATGAAGATTAATAACTGTGCATACAAGATTGGAAAGGAGCAAGCAGAGGGCATATTGCTTATTGCCTGTATCTGTCTGGGACTGGGATGAAAAATAAATCAAATCCAGGAAGGTTTTCAAAGAGATTTTAGAAAAAATTAAGAGTTGTAGTGGGGCAAGGGGAGTCCCAGTATAGATACAAACAACCTTTCTTCCCACCCCCTAGAACATTTGAGAGAAATAAGACCTGCTCTGAAAGTTGGGGGCTGATGGTAAGAAACAGATGCAACACTATCTTATTCATTTAAGTAACAGAAGGAATTTTTCCTTGCTGAGAGTACTGAGAAGTTTCCATTTTTAAGCTTTAGGCATGTAAGATGATGTGGTGCATTAGAATATGTTATCTGGGTTTTGGCCATTTTGTTTCTTAAACTCATCAACCCACTTAGGGAATATTTGACATACCTGTGTGTAAATGGAAAACCTAGAGAAAGGCCCATAGCCTCCTTGCATCTTTATTCCATTGCACTTGTAAGGCACTAGGCACTAAATAAGTTGAATATTACTTTCTTCTTAAGCCTAGAAAACAAACAATTAAGCACAGATGCATGCAGTACAGTGTGAGAAAGTGAAGTAGTTTGGGAATTATTACAGAGGAAAGCTGACTTTCATGTTCCAACACATGATACCCTCTCATATGGCTCATCTCTTGCTTCGAAGGCTCAGCCCTCTGGGATGTGCAACAGAACTTCTGGAATAGAAAGGAAAAGAGAGAGATGTCATTCATGGATTGCATTTACTTGGCTTGAACTCTTTAAAATTGCTCAGGTCAGAAGTAACAAGATAAAGGGAAATTGATTCAATCAGTTTTAAAGCAGTTTTCCTGAGTTACTGTAACAAACACTTGACTATTTTCTGTCTCGTTTGTTAGAAACAATGGAAAGAAGTATTTGCAGTTCAGAGGGTCTTATTCTTACCAAAGTAATCCAGAAGAGCAAAATCCAGAGTGGTTTTGGTTGTAACTGGCTGCAAACTATTGTGATTATGCATGCAAAGGGCAAAATAGAAGAATTTTTTGGTATATAGTTCATTTCATTGCCAAGTATAATTTCTCCTACCAAGCACCACCTTGCTACCCACTGCAGGATTAATCAGATTGGTGCATATCGACAGAATTTGACTCTGGCAGAAAACAGTCAAGGAGCCAGCCATCAGTTCTATTGGCAGACAGCTTTTTTGAAGCATTTGTCCACAGAGATAAATTCACCTTGGCTTGTAGAGGAAAAGGCATATAGCACATACCTGCTGTGGATTTCTGAAGTGTTTATCATTGTCTTTTCATGAGGAATATGCCAGAGATGAGAAGATTTAGTTTTCATCAAAAGCTCTGCAGAACTGCCATCAGCAGAAGCTGTAGGGAAGACAAGCCGAATCAAACCACGTCCTCTGACATGGGCTTAATGCTCCTTTGACATGACAGCTAGTGGGATGGGTCTGGTTTTGCAGCCAAGAGTGTAATTCTTGTGAAAGATTAAGTTTCAGTACAGGATCAGGGCAAATCAGATTTCGTAACATGTTAGAAAATTCCAGAAGAAAATTCTTTCTTCCTTTATTTTGCTTTCCCCTTTTCTTTATTTCTGTCATTACAATGTCAGAATCCAGAAGTAGGTTGAAAAGACTCAATAAAATATACCTCTGCTGTCTAGGGTGATTGTGGCATTTGCCCTCACAAAGTCCAGTATAGCTGGCTTTTTCTCTTTGCACATTTCCAGACCCTCTAGGGTTTTTTTGGTCTTAGCCTCCTAAACAATATCATCTTCCTTTTAGGACACCATTTGTCATTCTCCCCCCGCTTTACCCAAATAAGTGGAAAGATCCACACCATTTGCTGAACCATATTTAAGCTCTCCAAATGACCACTAATTTTAACATTGACCTATGGGAAGCAGTCTTAGTGCTGAGTAGAGGTATTTGTGATATTGATAGCATTTCTGAATGTCAGCTGCAATCATTTTGCTCATAATTGGTTCTAATTACAACACTTATTTTCATCAGTTTCATTATAGAACCTCTGTTGTGTTAATAATAAAATGCACTGAACATAAAAACCATACAACTTTTTCTGCAGCTCTCCTGAGATGACTCTGTGGTGTTCTTGAACGTGAAAAGATCCTGCCCCATTCATGGACAGCATGGAATCTGTCATAAAGAGTATATTTGTGACATCTTTCAATGGAATTAGTAATTGATGAATTGTAGTATTATACAAAAAGCACAGCTGCTGTATAACACTAGAGTCTTACAGCTGGAAAGCGCTCTACAGGAGAAAAGCCTTCAAAATATAAACCTTTTACTGTCATCAACAACAGAATACTGGACATTCACAACACACAAATGTTCAGGTTGTAAACTTGCAAGCTGCATTAATGTGGCAGTTAAATTTACTAGTCTGAAAGCTGCACTTGTAAAATATTTATGAATACATGTGGTTGTCACTGCAAAGAAACTGCACTGTCAGCTTAACCTCTCTCCGATTGTTTCTTCTCCCTGTCTTCCCCTCACTGGAATGTATTCCATGAAATTCAAAACATGTGCCTTAGCTTAATTTAAAAATAACTACATGGTAGGTGTTATAATGCAAAAGAAAAAAATAAGAGCTGTTTTCATGATATTTGGTCACTGTTTTATTCACTCAGAAATATTTCAGTTTGGTATCCCTTAATGGGAAAATAAATTTAGTTTTCACATGTCTGTGGTTTTTTCAAACTAAAAAATGAACTGTGAAGAATTATTTGAATTTTTTACCACAAAATTTAAACTGTTCATTAAGTCATCCAGTGCACTGCTTTTGCAGGAGGGTTGGATTAGATCATCCCCAGAGGTTCCTCCCAACCTCAGCCATTCTCTGATTCTGTGGTGGCCGGAGTCTGACCATATTCCTTATCAGCTCTGGGATAGGACTCCAAAGTATGGATAGCCTTGCTCAGGGTTTGTGTACATAAAAATTTGACCAGGGAAACCTGCATGTCTGTAGAACTCTGGACCTGGGAAAACCCTTCCAGAAAGGCTTTGGGCTCTTCTCAGCGCCTCTAGTACTGTGGATCCTTACAGTTCAGTTTGGCTTGTCCCTCTCCTCACAGCAGTGCTGGGTCAGCTGCTGAGCCCCTCATCTACACCACCCTATCTGAAATAGAGAGAGTTATTTGGGGACCTGTCCTCATGGAGTCTCATTCACCACAGTCCTGGCTGTGAAGCGAGCATCACCAAACACTGCAGACCATCTGGCACACTTCTGAGCCAGCAAAATACTGCCTGAAGTGTGGATAAAGAGCTCTGGCACACCACTCACTGAGAGTGGTTGAAGCAATATCCGATACAATACTGGCATGAGAGTGTGTGCTCTGCTGAGCAGAGACCATGTATAATGAAACCCTTGTTATATAACACAGCTGATGGATGGGGGTAGATATGTATTCTCCAGTTGGTGTTTCCAGGGGTGAATATTACCAAAATCTCTATTCACATTTAAACACGTGATATAGTTTTTCCCTCCACAGGAAAAAAAAATACTGCAAATGTCTGTGACACTTGAAAAATCAAAGTCTTTCAAAGTAATAAAGGCAATGCTCAGAAAATATTATGAACAGTAGCCCCACTACAGTATTTCCTTTAAAGAGACATCTGGGGTGAATTAGGGTGCTGCTGTGGCTGTGGCACTACTACAGATGTCGAGGTGTAAACGTATTTTGCAGGGACTGTAGATATGTGATCATGTATAATGCTGTTACTAGAAGCTCAAGCACTATATTTCCAGTAAGATGAAGAATGCCAGAGAAGAATAGAAATGCCTTCTGAGTTTGAATTACAGCCACATCTAATGAGCTCAGAGGTGTTTTCACTCGACTTTAGTATTACTTTTCAACTCCTGCAGCTTAAATGAGCCTACTGATCATAACAGTAAATATGGGCTCAAAGGATATCCCAAGAGGTGTCATTAGTCACATATTACATCCTTTTCTAATTTGTACACTTACCATGTTGCAGGATTTCACAGGACTGATGAAACCTCCAGAATTTCATGTTTCCCTCAACAGTCTACAATAACCCTTAGTCTGAATGACATGTATTATTTCCTTGTTGAACATGTGATGTAGAGGGCTTCGTAAAAGATTTATTGTAAAGAAAACGAGATGTTTTATTTCCAGCCTAATTGAATACATTATTGCTCTGAGTTTAAAAATGCTGTGGTGATATATTACACCTCAACACAACTGTACACGTGAAATCTGCAGCAAGAACACTTATTGGACTACAAATCAGAATACAGCTGTTGATAGGAGAGCTATATACCTTAACTTGCAATATGTTACAATAAAGTTTTACTGTATAAGTCATAGTGGGAAATAAAATAAAAGTCTGATTAAACAGTTAAGCAATACTTCTATTTTTACTGACTGGAATAAAGACAACTACCAGAACTCAAATCCTCTTTGTTGTGTATGGATGATAGAAGGGCCATAGCAGAATCTCCCTGTCACAGTTACATGGAAAATAGTGATAAAGCTGCTAATCCCAGTAACGATTAGTTGCAGAATAGAACAGCTTCCAAATTCACCCTAGAATGGAAAGTCTGCCCTAAACCATGATTCTTGCTTGCCCACATATTTGGACACACTGCAGACAAAGCGCAGAGCAGCCAGGAGATATGAAATTCTCTCTTCCTTCAACCTGTGCCCAGCAGACAGGATTGCCATGCAGCTCAGCCCAGTGCTGCCACCTCAGCCTTCCTGCACCCTCTCACTGGGTGTTAGGGCCTCAAGAGCTGTGGAAATGCATGTGGATCAGGGCCCTCTCTGCTTTGCATCCATTTGACCTCTTGTAACTCTCTGCAGCTGGATACCTACAAAAGCTGGTGCCAGCACTGTTCTACAGCATATAGTAGCACCCTTTTGTGATAAGTTCAACAACAGAGATGCTGCACTGCTTTTTCCTGGGACTTTGGGGATGGGAAATAAGATCTCATGAATAAATTATTTCTGCAGTAAATCTTTCTTCTAAGGCTTAAGTGATGTCTACATCATTTTACTCTAGGTTGAATTTCAACTGAAATGTTACTTTTCACCCTTTCACTACCCCCTTATCTTCTGTCTTCTTTTTTTTTCCCCAAGCATATATTTCTAAGTAACAGTTGGTCAAATTATAAACTCTGCTGCAGAGTATCAGAAGGTCTGGAACATCACACTGGCCAAGAGAAACTGTAGCTGACTCTGTGTATTATGGCTTTTTACCCGTTCATGATTCCTCCTGCTTTGTAACTGAGCTATATCCTTGGTCTCAGTAGAAACCACAGAGGTGGGGGGAAAAAAATAAGGTCTGCAAAACGCGTGGGCCTGATATCTAATATTGTGACAAATATAGAACCATAACAAATTTAAGAACACTAGAGGTAAATTAATCACCCTGTGGAATTTATTATATGAATATATTAATTGGGTTGTAGTCCTACCTGAGAATACTGGGCCTAACTTAAGTTGTAGTAATGAAATGTTTACTCCACATCATTAACATTTGAGTTCAGTGGGGGTCCTAAGCAGAAAGTGACACAGAAATTTTCCAGATAACAATATTTAAGCAGACATTTTAAAGAAAATGGACCACCCTATTAGCTGTCTCTACCAGGACAAGTTCTTTTCTTTCACCAAAACTGTAAGATCGAGAATTATAACCACACTAAATATCTACATGCCCATGTTTGAATATCTACATGCCCATGTTTAGATGTGATGAGCCTACAGGAAACTATTCATCTCTCCAAGCTCTTTATCCATCAAGTCCTACAAGATGGCCCAACTGCTCAGCCTGTCAAAAGTTTGTCAGACTTCCTCTTCCCTTTCCAGTGGCCTAAAATTTCTATTAAAAATAAAACCCTTAAGTGTTCATTGCACATCTGAAATACTCTTCCATGATGAAACAGAAACCAGAGAGTTGTGAATTGCCCCTATAACTTCCATCTGAGTAGTGCCATCCAGCTCCTCCTTCCAGTGTTTTCCCTACAGACATTACTAGACCCTGCCTTTACTTGGCCAAATCTGCATATTGTTATCTACCATTGTTTCGTTTTTTGTTTAAGTTTCCTTTTGTTACGCATCCTCTTTCATTGGCTTGTAATGTAAAGTAACTTCTCCCTGTGCAGGGTGTCTTTGTGTGTTCCTCTTCATGCAGCAATTTTCTGAACTAACCTCCATCTATTGTTTTAAACAATTGATCCATGGGCTAAAATGGGAAAACAGAATAATCCCTCATTTAAATGATCAATGAAAGGGAATGACTAGGGGGAAATGTTGATCACTGCTGCAGCCCTAATCATCCCAAGTGTTACTGCAATTCAGAGAAGGGAGGAAGGGAAGAGATTTACAACATTGGGAACTCCCAGGGAAAGAGGTCTGTAAGGAATGGCTCCCATATGGAACTGGAATGCTTTGTACACCCTGGCTTAGCAATTAAATTTACAAGGTGTTGCTAAGTAGCAATACCCCTGTAAACTCAGCAAATGCTGGAAATGCTGTTACAAAACTGGGGACTTCTTTTATTGCTTCTCACATTTCAATAGGGAGAAAGTCATTAGCAGAAGGCTGTTCTTTGTACAGACTTCCCATTTGGAGAGTTGGGAGGTATATTCTGATAAAAGATCTGTGAGAGGATGCATCATGGCCCTCTGGCAGAGGCAGGTTTTTCTACAGAGGACAAAATATGGAGCAAAAGAAGTATTTTGATCTAAATTAGAAATTATGTGTCTAAAATGACTGGTCAGTCATTTACTTACACACGCACATATATATACATATACATGTGTACATTTGTTCCCCTTGGAACAAAAACTGCCTTTTAAATTCTTCTCAGTCAAGTTTCACTGACAAACTTGTTTGACGGGCATCAGGGACCTGAGGCAAGTTTCAAGGGAAAAAGTAGCCATCACTCATGCTTCATCGGATTTCTATGACAGAATGATCAAATCCTGTAGAACCTGGCATAAGCACATCATTATCAAACCCTGCTTTAGCATTTCTTAACTGATCACGGAGGCTGAGGTCCTTGGTGACTCCTGTTTTCTGGCACTGTTTGTAGTTATTTGACCTTTTCTCAGTGGATAATCCACACAAAAAGCCCTAATTACTTCCCCAGCTTTGAGCGGTCCAGCACTGTGAATAATCAATGACACTGATTTAGGTATTGCACAATCAGATGCTTATGGTGTTTAAAGAACATTTTTCCATTGACCTACCACAGCCGTAGGACAATACCAAGCACTGAAGTTGCTGTTGTAATCATAAGCTGGCCAAGTGACCTTGGGGGTCTGAAGTTGATTACTAGGGCCTTGATTTGAACAGACACAACACATTTTTAATGATTTCTTAATTTTTATTTTCTTAAAACCACACTTAGTCAGGATTCATCCAGCAAGATACTGGTGTACTGACAGAATATCAGAGCAAGACTGGTCTATAAACATAGCCAAGTATATTTTTCTTTTTAAATATCACCTTAATTTTTATTTTGGTTGTTAGAAAGCACAGTAACAGGAGGTATTTTGTCTTTAAAAAAAAAAAAAAAGTCGGGCACTTCAGTATTTCCTTGCTTCAAAAGTTTTCAAGGATAAAACCAGAACAGGAGGAAAAGAAAACAGAAATTGCCGAGTTATTGCTATAGACTGGAATGTCTGTGAGAGGAATAGGGTGAGAATTCTTAGGAATTAAACAGTCTCTCATTTGCTGAGTTCTTCTCCCCTGTTCATATAACATGAAAATGCAATTCATTATCTTGAGTTATTAGATTTAAGTCTACCACCTGCTCAGTTGTTTCAGCTTTAAAACTGAAAAAAGGAAGCAGTCCTGTTTTGGTTTTTTTAGAGTTAAAGCTTTGACGAGATTTTTTGTAAGGAGCCATTTGCTCAGGTAAAATTTGTGATGGAATACCAGATCATTTGGGGGTGATTGTAAATCACATGAATCTTCCACCAATCAGATAGAAAATTAAAAGCGTTTGGTGCGGATAGGCACAAAAAGAGAAAAAAAGCGATTCTCTTCCCAGCACAAATTTCCTCAGACACATTTTGCATTTTTTTAACAAAACCTGTTTGTCTCATTGAAAGGATTATATTTCAGCGAAAGACTTAGGTTTACTTACTTGAGAATTTTGCAACAATCAACGTGTTTTTTCAGAGAAATCCCAAGCAATTAGAAGGAAACACAGAACAGGGGGAGCACAGTTTGAGGGAAGTCTGTGGGTAGCTCCACCACCTTCCCTCTCCCAAAGCAGTAAGCTGGTGGGGTTACTCCTGGTATGGCAGCCTCTGAAGCAGAAATAACAGGAAGAAACATTTTTATTGTGGAGTTTTCATTTTTTCCAATCTTCCTGTCAGGCCAAAAGAGGGAAGATAAACAGAAGTATATAATAGGAGCTAGGATAAAGTTTGTCAAATAAGAACCTTTGTTTGTCTCTGCAAAAAGAAAGCCTGTCCTTTCCTCTCCTTTGAGGAAACTACTGCATTTCTGTCCTCCCTCAAATAAAACGTCTTCTTGAGACACCTGCATGTGTTTGCATCCATCCTGATCCAGCCTAAGCAATGATGTCTGGAGGAGTGTTTGATGAAGTACTTGTTCCTCCAGAAAGTTCATATTGTGGAGGCATCACGTGGGTATAACCTGCTTAGAGCCCACTTTTGGAGATGTCAGACAAGCAGCATAAATAACATTAACTGTCCTGAAAAGCTGGAACTTTCCACCTGTGTGGCTCTGCTGCAAATGACCAGGGAAGAGGAGCTGAAGGACAAACTTCATCTTTTAGCTGAGAGCTCTTTCCTCAGTCGAAGACAAAACAGGAAAGAAAATGCTTACTGCAGAAGAGGAAAAGCATAGTGCAGAAGTTATTATGGCTTATGAAGTCAAAATAGGCATTGCAGTGAGCTTATAAAGAGGGTGAAGCAGTTGCTGGTGCAGCTGTCTTCTGTCCTGCTAATTCACATCCTTCTAGGGTATGTTGTAGTCTCCTTAAATATACAAATTACTGTTGGATGTACTTGTCTGATCAGAAACTGTACAATCCAGGTAGGCACTGCAGGATGGCAGGAGCAGAATGGTGTAATTTATAGACAGAAAAATCCCAAAAGGAGACATAGAAAGTGCTTTGAATAACTTAGCATTGGAGATTTATACTGCTCCTAGTGATTTCAGCTTGCATACCTAAACTCATGAGCAAAACAAACTAACTTCCAGTGATCTTTGCCAATTTAATTTGGTAATATTTTTAGAACAAGCTCTTTTGAACACTGTCTCCAGTGAACTGGACACAAATAGGCATGACATTTTCATAAATATTTTCTACATTAAGAATGTTTAGGCTCAAAAAGTGTTTGTTTCTGGGGTGTCATAAACAGTACTAAAACTTCTTTTTTCAATTACCCCATAAGTGGTCAACACACTATTTACAAATTGGTGTAGGCTTCAGTCAAAATTTCCCTTTTTTAAAAAAGATATCTCTGATATTAGTTAATCTGAGCTGAAATAGTGTGCAGCACTGTAACCTCTTTTTTCTACTATGTGCTGTAGTAGAAAATCTATGTGCTGTCAGCCTGCTAGGATATTAGTAGACTTCATTTCACCTCTCATTTATCACGACAGTGCTTCAGATGATTGTACTGTGGGCAAAGACCAACTGTGCCCCAAATTCCCGGAAGAGGTACAGCTCTGGGAGAGGATTAAGCTACACTTGCTTTTCAGCAGTTTCTGACCAGGGAGAGTTTGAAAACAGCCTGTTAGTCTCTTTTCTCTTCAGTAACTCAATTTCTTCGTACCATATGGTTATATTTATGCACTCTGTTGAGTGAGACCTTTAACAGCTTTTAAGTCAGGGATGGTGTCAGTGCCAGAGAAAGAGCAGTTTTCTAGTGAAGCAAGAGGAGTGATCTTGAATTTGGAGAATTTGCATTCTTTCTAAATGCCATTTTCAGTTCTTTAAAATGTTTTCATTTGAAAACTGCTGAGCCTAATTTTACAAATAGCAGATGATTACAGTAGTTAGTGTTGACTAGGTGAACCTTTTCTTTGTTAATGTATAGACAAATGGTCTTTCATAGGTGCTGGATTCGCTAGTATTAAACGGAGCCAAGATGAAACTTAATTGAAATAAATATTCCTCTTCCCAATTATTCTTTTCTAAATCAGATGAAAATGTGAATGAGACACTTAGTCTTATTTCCCCCAAGATCAGAAATTCTCAAATATTTTAATTTCTCATGTCTTCAAATTGTGACTAGCCTGCTACCTTCAGTAATTTCCTGAGATGAAAGAAGAATTAGCTACCTCACAGGTTGCCATGGTGGGTGTTAACCTTAACATCAGAACAGCTGAGGACCAGGTGGCTGTTCAGCAGACTTCCTTTAGGAAGGTGTTTTGTTGTTTTTTTTTTCCCAGAAGGTCTGAAAATCAAACAAAACCTTGCTAATAATAAAAAAATAAGAACCTATTGTAAAGCTGTGAGTAGTCTTCTCCATCTAACTTTGCTATTAAGGAAATGATATCTAAATAGCAGGCACTTCGTTATCACATTCTCTGTTAGTGCTCAAGAGATACAGTTGCAGAGTGTTTACACACACTGATAAGACTGTTGATTCTGCTGAAAAATAGCATGTTAAGTAGTAACTCAGTTGAATAACAAATTTTTGATTTATTGATTCCAGTCAAATGAAAGCTGTGTGATTCATAGTGGAAATACAAATACGATGGCGCATTTCAGGAACTCGCAGGGAGTCAGATCTGAACTCTTACACAGGTTGGTAGCTGTTGTAGTTAGATGGTGGCACTTCATTCTGTAATAATCTTGGTAATTAATTTACAATGTAATTTTTATAAGGTGACATAAAAGTGCTGTTTGAATTTTTCAAAACTGTTGTGCAGTTGAACTATACATCGAGACCCTGGCCTGCAGGAGAGGGAGGGGAGTTTGTACCTCTGCTTAGTGACAAAAATCTGATGGAAGAACCAGCTTTGTTATTTTATACCAAGAGCAAAGATAAATCTTTCATATTTCCTTCCCTTTACACCTCCTGTCCTACGCTTTGTTCTGCTTTGAGTCTTAATGGAGAACAGCACGTGTCTTATGTCTTGTGACACATCTACAGCTGCTTGAAGAAGGCCTTAAAAAAAGCCTTTCACCATTTTATGCTTAATTTACATTTCTACAAAATGCTATTGAATCCTTTTGGAGAACAAATTCTTTAGAAGAATGTATACTTCCTAAATGTAACATTTGGAAGTGCATGTTTCCTAAATATAATGCCCTCATATTTTTCCTACACATGAAATTTACAGTTACCCATAATGTTATTTTGATATATATTGATTTTATTTTTTTTTTGCATTGTGGAATAGAAAATGTGTTTATGGCTTTGTCCTATGGATATTTTCACAGGAATTTAATCAATAAAGATTTTAATCAAGAAAGTTTGTAGTTCTTTTTTGGCAATTGTCTCCCCAAATGCTTAATCATTTTGGCAAAAATAATGTTTTGTCCAGATAAATTTCCATTTCAAAGCTCATATAGCTGCTGCTTACTCAGACAGACCAGTCCTGAGAAACATTTCATTTCATTTCATATACATGAGGATTCATATACATTTTTCCAACATGAATTTAAGTGCAGCCTTACTTTGAAAGTTTATTGTTTATTTGTTTATTGTTTATAAGCCTTTTTTAAAAATCAAAAGATACTTAGCAAGTGCCCTGGGCTTCATTTGTAGTTTATTTGGTGTTGGATTTTTTTAATTTTCTCAGCCAGTAAAAAAATCCCTTTTTATGTAGAGATCAGTTCCTGTTCTAAAATTAGACAGTGAAATGTATTACAGACCATTTATGCTACAATCTAAAGGATAAAATCAAAGGGGGAAAAAAGCTGTATAGCCCATCTCAAATCCAGAATATTGTAATAGTTGTTATTGTGGAAATGCATGTAGAAATGGTCCAAGCAAGATTGCTTCCTGCCATCACACAGGGGTGTCCTTCAACATGAACAGGATCATTCTGTGAAGATTTTAAATCAGGATAAGACCATGTATTAAGGCTGATTAAAACAAAAAGGTAAAAGCTCATTACTTCAGTATTTTTATACATATTTAAAACAATGATTTTAAATACTGCAATTTGGACTCTTTTTTCTGTCTCCTTTACTCACACAGGTAGACATTTATTCCACAGGCATTGAAATCAATAGGACCAGCTGTAAAATATTTTTGAATTGGGCTGTTGCCAGAGTGCATATAAATATTTTATTCTGCTCGAAGCTTGAGGAAGGAGACGGAAGTAATAAGGCAATTTTGAGAGGGGTTATTCAGTTTATCAGTGACTCCAATCTTGGAAACTTCCTTTTCATAACCAAAGATGGGAAATTCCTGGCTTTTTTTTAGCTGTACTTGCAAAAATTCAGAGAGAAGCAGTCAAGTTGCAATGCCACTTCATAAGCTGGCTTTGAGGAAAGGGGAAAAAAGAAAAAGCTGTCTGTGGAGTGATGTATATCTTCAAGGCCTGTGCTCTGGGTTTTATTCATTTTCTAATTATGGCTTTTCATTCCAGAATTTCTTCTAAATGTATCTCAAGAAAATATTGCAGGCTTAATGTAAGGCAGTGTCTTTCCTTATAATGTCTGCTTTGCTTTCAACCAGATTCGTTCTGCCGTTTTTATTTTTATTTGCTGTGATCAGTATTTAACACAATACTCCAGGACACACAATTTTTTTTTGGAAATGTAGAGATTTAAAGTAGTGAATTCAGCCTGAAGCTTAAGCTAGATTTGGGGTTGGACTGGGGGTATTCTTTAGTATACCAACATGTGACAAAAAGAGAAGCTGAGGAAGGTGGACATGACTTACTGGCAAGGGGAGAACAGTGAGTGGCTTTATGATAAATGGTGGTATTGCTCTATGTGGCTGGTGGTCACTAATCCCAGATGGTTGCTAGCATGTCCATGAAAAGCAGCTAAAAGGAGCAGACAGTGTTTTCTGTCTCTTTGCTTACTGGTCAGACCCCCATCTACCTGTCCTTCCTTTTTCTCTGGGCTTCCCAGCTAATTTCATCCACATCCAGGAATAAAGGTGTCAAATATATTAAGTTCTTGAAATAATCTTGAAAATTATCCATCATGTAAAGGAGGAAAATCCTGTATCTGCATCTGCATGAGGAAGGGCCATGCTCAGGCATTACTAGAGAAGCCAGACACCACCCACCAGGCTGTGGAGCAGGAGGTCTCATCTGTCCTGCAAGGAATTTTTGTTATCCACATGATGGGGACTCATAACTTGTTCTCAGAAAAAACATTTGCAGGTCCTTGACAAAAACATGCTTATGTTCTGCCTTGATCCTCCCAAATCACTGCATAATGCTGTATTTAAATTGCAGCTTACTTCTGCCCAGCCATATTTTGCAGATTCCTGTTTGTGTGGTCCCTCTGCACTTTACCAAAGACAGCTGCAAAAATAGCCAGTGATCTAATACTATCTCTCTTTCACCTTCTAAATTATGCAATTAAATCAACAGTGCCAATGACTCCTGGATTGCTCTTTTGTCATCCCATACTTAATATTCACTCTTTGCTTACTCAACAGTATCCACCAAACATCATTTTCTCTGTATTTTTCCATGTATAAGAATGATTCCTTTCTTTCAGGAAGATCTTTTTTATCACGTTGTATTAGTAGAAGGACAGGTATTCTTATTAAGAGAACTGAGAAAACTGATTTTACAGTTTGCAAACTGAATGGAAATATTGTATCACCCAAAAGTACTCACCATTTTCACTGTGAAGTTGCATCCTTCACCCTTAAAAAATAAAAATTGCCAAAGAAGAATCAACTTTATATAATGAAGGTGTTTCATTTAGACACCATGGTTTAGAGGAGAGATGTTTAGACCTTCTCTTCCCTCTCTAAATTAAAACTTTGTTGAACAACAGATAAAATGTCTTAACTGTCGTGGGAAAGGAAAAATATCATCAAACTTGGCATGAGTTTTATCCATTTTTTCAGCTGAACCAAAACTGTTTTTAGTGGCGAACAAACATTTTCTTTGCTAACTTGACCCAGTTGTATTCAGTGCTTCATTCTATATGACTGTAGGGCCTTGACAGCATAGTATAGTTAGCCAAACCACTTGCTGTCATTATTGAGAATGATAGCACATGGGAGTTCAACCCTGGTGGTAAGCGTGTGAAGGAAGGAGTGGTGCCTCAGTGCACCAAACCCTGGATATCTGTCCTAGCCAGCCATGGGTAGGTCTCAGATAAATCTGTCATCCTGACAGGCAAATCACTGCTGAAAAGGCTTTGCACTCTGTGGGGCTTAGGCTGGTTGATAGGACAGAGCTACCTTCTGATAAGCAGAAGTGCTCTGTTCCCTTTGACTCCTGCGGGCCATCTTGTGCCTCGTCTCCCCAGGGTGGGCCAGGCATGTTCACACAGTGGCACCCCTTCTGCCAATATTTTATATTGAAGTGGCTAGGCTGATGTGCTCCCTGCAACTGATGAAGGCAAAGTATTGTGGTACATTCCCTTTCTTGATTTTAGTTATTCATATTAAAATGAAGCACTTTTATCCTAGTAAAACTACTCCTCTGTTGGCGTGGGAAGGAGAGGAGGACTGTACTGTATTTTCAGTAACAATGTGGTTCAAGTGACACGTGTTTTCTGTGTGGACAAAACACTACTCTTCAGTTCAGTGGCAGTACACTATCCTTACTCAGTTCACACTCAAGGTTATACATGTTTAACTGGAAGGGCAGATACAAAAACTGTGTCTTAAAGAGGCCCTCAATGTCTGCAACTGTTAACATCTCGGGCAGTGGTAGTAATTAAACCACAAGTTTGAAAGGTTTGATTGCATGATTTCAATAGAGAACATGAATTTGCAATCCTGTGTATAAAAACAAGAGTAGTGAAAGATGCAGACTTCTGCACATCATCTGTTCAATGGTTCTCTATATTAAGAATACTTTACATGTCTTGAAATTAGGTATATTTAACTTCAAAAGGGCCTCATTAAGGTGATCACTTTGACTTTTTTCTCAAACTGTTATCATCATTGTGAATTATTTTCTAGAGTTTTGAACAGAAGCATTCCCAAAGGGAAGACAGATAATTTGATGATGCTGCAAGAGAGGCTTTGCAGTCCTCCTCTTTTGAAGTTCCTAATGATGTGAGTTTCTCAGTTTCTGTTCTGGCTGCTGCTCACCCCATTCATTTAGAAGTTATGTGAAGTGAAAAATATCCATAGGCTTTTCTTCCTTTGTGCCTGCTCCCAAGAGCTGTGACCAGATGCAAACATGATGATGTGCCTGTGCATGCCACTGTTTCTAAACTGTAAGCAAAGCAAGAGAAAAGGCTGATTTAGAAAATAAACTCAAGTTGCTTGATGAGTGAAATGTCAAATAGATTCACGTCTGGCAAAGGACTCTTCCTTGTCCATCATCATCCAATCAATGACACTTGAACCTGGTTTGACCAGGTCACCATACCACCTCTGCTCAAAGCAGAGGGAAATTTATAGGTCACCTTTTTGAATGACAATTAGTACAAGAAGATATGGTAATCCTCCTGCCTTTCAAAGTGTTATTGTTTTACCATGCAAAAGTCCCAGTGTACCATGCACAGCAGTACCTGCTCTCTGTGTTCTTTACATGAGGAGAAACAAAAGACCTTTTGAAAACTATCTCCCTAGTGGCTCTTGTCTGATTAGGAAGTCCTCAGGGGATTAGCAGTATGAATTTCACAGCTTGTCCCCCCCCACTCCCTCCCACCCCTCTGCATTAAGGTTAGAAGGATGTGCTTAGATCAAATCAGAAGGAGATTAAAGGAAAAGAAACCCCAGAGCAATTCTCTTTTGCATTTGAATGAATATTTGTAGTCAATAGTCATTTAGCATTGCTTTTAAAATATTCTTGAGTTTTAGTGAAACAAACTTCAGATACTGCCATGAGACTGTAATACCTTATACTTCCATTTTAGATTACTTATATCATTTACAGTTAATTTGTTATACTTGTACATATTTGCTGTTGCATGTAATCCTTCAATTTGCTCAAGAGATTTCATCAAGTCCCCAAGAAGATCAAAAGCTTTAAAGGTTTTGTTTGCATTTCCATGTAAGACCTACTACTTTCTTGCTGCAAAATGGCCTAGAGAGCATTCTTTAAACCCATGTTAACTGCCAACAGACAGAGCCTGCAGGGGACATCTTTGAGGTGAGCACGATCAAACAGAAATAAATTTTAACCTCTTGTACAACAAAGTGAGAAAAAAAATCCAATTTCCTACGAAACCCTCACTACATTGCCTCTGAAACCTATTTCACCAAAGATGGTCTTTAAAGAGGTAAATGATGCAAATGGGTTTCCTTAGCAAGGAGTTGTAAACAATGTTTTAAAAAGCATAATATGGTACTGAAGGGAGAAAGATGGGAAAAGGCTGTTCTGAGGTATATTTGTTTATATCTGGATCTGTTACCAAATTGGTGTAATAAGAGCTGGTCTCTGCACTAGCATCATCATACTAAGTAATATCATAAGTCAAACCCCTGATTCTTCACAAAGGAAAAAATAAATCCCACTTAATGCAAGTGGGAAGAATCATGGCTGCAGGACTGATATGCAAGTAAAACCAGTCTGGATTAATTTTTGCTCTCTTCTACAGCTGAATAGTGTGATTGCTCATTCTGGGTACAAATGGAAACCAAACTTGATCCAACACATCTTAGAACTTAAATTATCAGGTAGTGCAAATGTAAAATATAAGTGTAGATCACAGAGCAGAAGGTACTCTGAGAGTGGATTTGCTGTTTGAGAGTGCTTGGTTTTCCATTAATGCACGTAGTGAATTTGCTCCCTTTCAATGGAAACTGCTCAGTTGAAAGCACTGTGGCAGATTCAGGCTCACTTGCTCTCTTTGTGTATTTTGTTACGAGAAAAATCCATGGCTAAATGAAACCTATGGCAATAATGTATGCAAATAGCAAAGCAATCGTTCATTGCAGCCTTCCTAATTTGGATGAGTGAAGTCAGTCAGCTAAGTGCTTCACCCTAGTGTGGCTTGAGCATGTAGCCCAACATGAAAAGCAAATGTAAAGCCATGGTGTGTGCAGTATTTAAGAGATGCTCATATGTGGCTCTGTATCTGTGAGCAACCAGAGTCAGCTTCAGATACCTGAGGGCCTTGGGAAAGGTCCCTTTTTCTTCCTCAGCTACCATGGAGACTGGCATGGCTCCCTAACTTGGTGTATAGTTGCCAAGATATTTTCCGTGGCAGGAAAGCCTCTCTTTCTCTTTTTTCCTCTCGCTCCCAGAGCTCATTGGTCTCTCAGTGATGCTGGTTTAGCTGTTTTTGATATTGTGTCCTAAAATGAATCAGTGCAATGACTAAAGGGGCTTGCTGTTCTCTATGATTTTCTTTGTTAATAGTGCTTCTGGAGGTATTTAATCTAAAACAACTCACCAATTGACCATATTGCAGAATTGCATTAATGGCTGCCCTTAAGCAACCACTGGAGTAATGAACAGAGAGACAAAGGAGAAAATTATCAACGAGGCTGAAACCCTTCAAACTGCCTTTGCTGCCAGGAAAAATGCTTCCCTTTCACATTCCTAAACTTAGCAGTTACCGTGATCACTCGCCTTTAACACCGGTTTCGCTGCAAACATACATCTGCCTACAAATAGCACCAGCAATATGGCTTCCAGCTAGTGTTCAGGTCAGATAGGAAGCACGGCCCAGCAAACAAATGCAATCAATGCAGATTAATGATGCCTGCTTTCATTCATGTCTAGGTATTTCATTGATGCAGCTGATAGTCAATCTTTCTTGCTTGTATTTATGCAAGCCACATTTATTTGGTTAGCTTTTGATTGATTTTGTACTTCTGCTTGTTTGGGTTTTGTTAGGTTTATTTCATTTCATGACAATATAGCTGATTTATTTCTGACAACAGTAGCAGTTTAATGCAAAACATTATTGAAAGCTTCATATAACTTATGTTTTTAATTTCTGCAAATACCACCTAGGTGCTGTAGGGAAAGACACTATATAAATCTTAAAGTTAAATAAATATTTACTGTACAAGTGACTTGTGTTAATGAATATTGCAGAGGAAGCAGAGCACATAGATTCACCAGGAAACAACTGCACAGAATAAAAGATCTTCCTTGGGTGAGAGCAGATCTGACACATGTTCAGACTCCCTGTGGTTTTATTTGCTCTACTAGGGCCAACTGCGTGGTGGTGCTCACTGGCATTGCCCATGGGTGATGGCAGGACAGCCTTCACCAAGGGGTTATCATCATGAAGGGTTGAGTTCACACCTTAAAGGGAGACATACAAAAAGTGGTATGGAAGGGAACTGCTGGTAGTCCTCTCAGCAAAAACAATACAAATAGAAACTGAAAAAAATATGGTCGAAATAGAAGACCAAAGGTACAGATCTCCTTTCCGCTTGAACATTCCTGCTCATCTGTCTGTTGTCTGCATTTTTGTACCTCGTTCTGCAGTGCAGTACCTTAAAACCTTCTAGAATTCAAAAGAAAAACTGATTTATGTATCTCTTTTTTCATCTTCATCAAAGGAATCAAAAAAAACTTAAAACTGCTGGGCCTTGTTTTCATCAGTCCTGTTTCATAAGTTACACTCTGTGTGGCCAGTACCACAAAAAGCGTTGTTCTATTCTCGTTTTTTAATCCTTTGTGTACCTTTTGTTGCATTGTTTTATTTTCTCTTTCATTCAACAGCTCAATCTATCAATAGTAAAACACCTGACTTTATGCAAATTATCATTTTTTTTAATTTTATTGCTCCACTTTTTTTCCCCTCACTTTATCTGAATTTCTTCACTTCCTTGGTACAACCTTCACCTTAATTTAAGAGATGAATAAAATGTGAACCCTATGGTTCTTTGATGAGTCCTTTCATGTGCTTTGAACTTTGAACAACAAGCAACAAAAACTGGGGCATTTTTGTTACCTGTGCCATTCTCTTACATGTCCCCCTGGTGGTTTTTTTAAATGGTTGTTTGGGATTTTTTTGCCGTGCTTGCAGGTGAAATGGTGTATCTAAATTACTTGAAATTAATCATTATAGCTTGGAGTCATCTCATGGCCAGTAAAATTGTACATTTCATTATTTAGTCTGGCAACACTCAGAAGCAAGATTCCTTTTTTTTTATTATTGGTACATGAAAGACCAAAAATGAAGGATAATTCAGTAACAAGGGTGGTTGTAAGGTGTGAGGATTTTCATCTTTGAGAGCATTTCATAAAGTCTATGTTCCAAGATGGTGCCTTTCTGTTGTTAATTTAGTGGAACAAACAATGATAAAGTATTTGTGAAGACAGAGGGAGTCTAATCAGCAGCAGTAGTTCAAAGTATTCCCTGCCATTATCTGGAAGCTGGCCGTTGGGTAGGTGGTGAAATATCCCTTGGATAAAATTCAGCCTGTATCTGCATCTTTGATGTAGAACTTTTATGACTCCTGTGATGAAGAGTAACAAGCTCAATTTGCATTCCAAGGCACTCAGCCCTGCTGCTGATATCTCGAGTAGGAGTTCAAGCCCCATTGAAGGAATCTCACTTAACATTGGTGTGAGCTTTAACATGCATTCCTTTTTCCTGTTGACCTCCTCCTGGGGGTTAAAGTTGAGTAGCTGAACTTTAGCTGCTGCCTAGATATGTGCTGAGTGTTTGATACACATTGTCATCGTAAGTCCATAAGTAACAGTTGTGCACAATGTCTTTGAGTATTTTTACACATGTTTTCTGATAAGTTCTTGAGGATGCAAACACTTTTCTAAGCTCCTTTACCAGATACAATGTGTAAAGGGTAAGTAATACTTGAAGCAAAGCTGGAGAATTATTTCCTGAAGACTTTAAGAAGCACATATGCCTCTTACATCGCTGTTTTAAAAGACAGGGTTCAAGATTATGATTTATAATTTTAAACTATATAACACATTATTAAATTTATCTTTTGCACTATTTTGATTAAAATGGGTAGATCAAAGGTATTTTCCACTCTTTCAGATGTGTTGATCCTGAGAACGACTCAGTATTAGTACAGAACCCAAATTACTACTAAATAGTCAAGCTAGTCAATTAATTACAGCAGTAGCACCTTGCAGTCCTGATGAGCACAGGTTATGTTGTTCTACAAACACATAGTGACATTCAGGCTTGAAGCATTTTCGGCTATATTGACAAAATGTACAAAAGGACTGGGAAACACAGAGCATCACAAATAATACTAGGTACCAAATTCGTATCAGGTGAAAGTTCCTTATGAAGTGTGGTGAGAGAGAATATTTTGATGGTGATAGAGGCAGAAAGAAAGGAAATAAGAAGATATTACTTTGCTACAGCTATGTCCCACGTAGGACCGGGCACTTGAAGGGTTGAATAGTTACTGTCTACTGTATCACAGGTAGCCACCCTCCCTGGTAAATCATATGTGAAGCAATAGCACCTTTTATTAGAACCGGTACAAGAATTTAAAACTTGCTTAAATAATAGCAGACATTTTCAGACATCCTGGGAAAGCCAGGCCAAATTTCCTGAAAATCAGTAAGAACTCAATGAAGGTCCCGGAAGAGAAAAGCAGCACCTTGGTAGCTGACCTCTTAATGTTTATCATCTACAGTTATGCAATAAACCTACACCCCTGTCCCCCCAAACTGTGAGATTTTATGCCTACAGCTTACTGAACCTACTAGTTACTAGTTACTACTACTGTCGTCTTCTTGCAGACCAGCTGAATCTCGGCTGCTGGGAAGGGTCAGTGGCTGATGCTGCTTCTACAAACTCTTGCCCTGGAAGCAGAAAAGAGCAGAGAAAGGAATTGTCTATATCAGAACAACTGAGAAAATGGAAATATCATGAACAATAGGTGGAAAGGAAGATGCAGGAAATCTCAGTGTGTTTTGAAAGCATATAAAACTCAAAAGACAGGCAAACTGGAGAGAGACAGAGCAAGCAGCCATGCTCTCATGTGTACCCACACCTATCCATAAAGCTCTTTGCAGGCCGATGAAATACCACAGAGGGGCTTGTCCATCTAAGCACTGCAAAGAGATCCAGGCTTGGTCTTGAAGAAATTTATGCCTGTAGTGATATAAGGCTACCCTGTCACTCAGGGTCCCCCAGCACTGAATTAATGTAACCGGGGTTTTCTAGGTGTACAGGAATTGTTGCTTGAAGTGCTGTGTTTAATCTGAACCATCGCTGCTTATACATATGGGAAAACCAATACTCTGTGTTGTGAGAGAGCACATACAAACCAGAAAGGAAGTGGAACTTCCCTTAATATATTTTGCCATATGATATTCTGTCAAGAAGCTATACTATAAGAGATATGGCATTTTCTTGAGTGGCTGAGCATCTTGCCTCCTTCTCGAGACAGATCCATTCTCATTTAGACCAGTTTTCCATTGATCTGACTTAAATGGCTTCAGCAGAGTTACACTATAGTGACATTGTGTAAGAGCAGAGAATTTAGCTGATTGATCTCAGTATCTGGAGAAATTATTTAGATCTTTTCATGTTGAGTCCATTAAAAGGAAGAACTGGGGAGGGAAGGGTTTCTTTCTGTTGAGACCCTTACTCTGGCCCTGCCTTGGATGCAATGTATTTATTCTTGCAAATGAAATGTTAAGTATGAAATCTAGTAACTTCCCTTTTGCTTCTGATTGGTTAGCTAAAACATGTAGCTAAGGATAGACTAGAAATGGGGTTGGAGGACCATCTCCTTATTTTCCAGACTTATCCCTTATCATTACAATTTGTGCAATTGTTTCTCTTACTCTGGTCCCCATAATAGGGAGGAAAATTCTGACCCTATAAAGCCCATGGCAAGATAGTCATTAATTTCACTGCTAATGGTTTCTTCTTTTGTTTCCAATTACTAGCTAAACATGTAATAGAAATCATCTTTGTAATTCTTTCTTTTTATCCTTTTAAATACACAAATATTGTCTCATCCATCATCACTTCACATAGTTCATGGTAGAAAAAGTTATATAAACATGAACATATATTTTTTGAGCCTACAGACAAAACAAGATCAGAAAGCAGAAACGCAAATATTAGTTCACTTTTCCGTCCTGGCCCTTACAGAAAACTGTGACTTCCCCCTTGCACAGCTTAAAGACACATATACAAAAAAAATCTAGGAGATATGCTGTGAATATGTTAACATTGAAAAACAATGGTGGAAGTGGGGCTTCTCCTTTGAGTTTCAGGTGGATGATGGATGATGCTCTTACTGTATTGCCAAGTTACTTTTAAAATATCTTTTAGTCTTTTAACGAAGAAACTACCTCCATTGCTCTACTTTTGATCATTAGAGGCTTTATAATGTAGAATTTTGTTCTTTCTTCTTGCCTTAAAAATTAGACACTGAAGACTTCAACATATCTAGAAAGATTTGGCAGCTTTTATGCTAAAAGAGGTATAAATCTTTCAGCTCTGAGCACATTTGCTTATATCATGCCCAGTTGTAGCCATTTTGCTTCAAATTTATCGATACAACCTGGCTAAGTTACTCATTTATTACCTTTGGCAATCAAAAACACAGTAAAATCAATTTCTGAGGTCATCCATCTGTGATTCTCACTGTTGCAAAATTTTTGTGAGATTGTTGCCATTCTTCTACTGCCCACTTCTGTTCTGATGGTAACTAGAAATCAAAATTATGTTATGCCTGAAAAAAGAGTATAGAACAATAGGATTTCAGTTCACCACAAAGCTTATATACACCACAATACTCTAAATAATAGTTTAAGATTTGTTTGTTTACTGACAAATGAAACTTTACAGCTACTTCTGCCAGAATTTTGAAAGGTCTTTGTAAAGTCTGAACACCTGTATCTTTCTTAAAACTCAGCCTGAATTTGAAGATGCTTACTGTTAATCTAGTTGCTATGCCTATTGCCCTCAATTCAACCTCTTCAACTTTTTCAACAAATACCTAAATGTATTGAAAACAGGTCTGTTTTCAGTAACCTTTTATAGGCACTTTAGAAGTAGTCCAGAAACTTCCAGAGGCCAGTGAGCAAGAGAATGAATTCCATTTGTTTAATATAACCTTTTCCAAACAGCCTAAGAATCACATCTTCTAGATTGAGTGAAATAGTTTAATCTTAATTGATTAAAGTCATCTTTATTGATGACTTTCATAGAGCTACATGTAATCTTATTTGTGGCATATATGACTTCATGCCTTTCACTACATCTGTGTATGCAAATGCAACTTTTTAATTGCATGATATTGATCAGTTTGGCTTTGGCTTTGGTACAGACTGCAAGGGTTCTTAAAGTGCGTCAAATACGCTCATAATCCAAAAGGAAACCCTTCTAAAACCTCATGAAAAATACAACCCTGAGCTGTAATATCTAAAGGAAGGATTAGAAGAGTATAATGAAGTGACTATGGTTTGTCATCTCAAAATAGTCAAAAGGACACCTGCAAATTCTGCACGTGCTTCGGCAGCCATTACAAAAACATCTGTACCAATCAGTGTCCTTGAGACAACAGTCACAGAACAAGACCATACCAGGGACCATCTGACAATTTATTAGTAACACAAACACATGTCCAGGGCTAGGAACATACTCAGGAGTGTTTACACATCTAGCAATACATCATCTCTAAAAACTCATCCATAGGTAAAACAAGGTGATTCCAATAGGGTTGCAGTATTGTCCAGTGAAGTCCTTCATTACTGAGTTCTAATTTGAGGTTCATTGTAGAGGCAGAAGTCTGCTTTCTTTGCTTGCTGTCCACTTTCAGATGTTATTAAATCTATCCATGTTATTTAGTCTATTTTTATCAACCCCTACAAGGAATTTCTATCCATAAGAAACCTGTATATTATCTAAAACAATTTCAAACAGAAAAGCTTGTCTTCATAAAATTTCTTTGAAAGTTTTTTATAAACTGTGATTATTTTAGTATCTGATTTTTCTTAACATCCATTTGGTCATTTTATAGGGCTCCTTGCTTCAATTAATACCTTTTTTTTTTTTAATTATTGATTAAGGTAGTTGTGAATCCATCAACACAGGACAGACTGTACAGTTATGCCCTATAGGAAAGCTTTAAAGTACTGGGATTATATTATGCAAATAATTCAAAAATATTTTTAAGCAGGCATTACTTCAGCATTTAGATATTGGCTAAAGTAGCTTTAATATGCAAGACAGGATGCTAGGTGCTTAGCTGATCCAAATGCCAGTCTATAGATTTGAAAGACTAAAGATCACATCACTGGGAGGTTGACAGAAGTGACACTTTGCAAAGTGCCAATGATTTATGCCAATGTCTTGCTTGATGATACTGTTATAGACAGCACTGTCATTACAAAGTCCCTAACGACTTCAGTCTACATTTATGGTGCACAAATTATAGGTGAGCCCAAAGATCGAAACCTTCCTGACTTTTAGATTTCAATGACCAAGTAATTCTCACTAGGTTCACTTGTATGTTGACTGATACTTTACACTCCCTTTTTTGTTTCAGCATTGTAATCAAATCACAGTAACAAGGGCAAAATATACATTCATTCTATGTTACCAACATTTTTCAGCCTTATTTAGCCAACGCCATGCAAAATACATTAAACTTTATGCTCCAGCATTAAGCCACAATACAGCTCTGGCTTTTTCATAAGCAGGAATGCTGCAGCCAGTTCTGCAAGGTGTCACATGCATCATGCCAGCTACTTGGGTCCTCTGGTTCCCAGTTAAGTCCCCAGTGCTGGGGGAAAGAGGCTCTCCAGATCAGGAAGAACTACATCTTCTAAAGAGTATCTCTTGCTCTGGATGCTAGAGTAAACTTTCCATGGTGTTATAGCCTGACCACCTAGGATCCTGTGATGTGTGTAGTGTTCTGGGTTTGTATATTTAAAACACTATTACCATGCAACATTAATCCACCTTTGTTCAGGACTGAAATGATTGCTGATACTGAAGCAAATTACAGTGTTTGGGGGTTTTATTCTCTTCCATAATTACCTTAAGAAGCAAGAAATTAGGGAATTAATTGCATGATGCATTTGGAGCTCCTAGGTAACACTGACAATATCAGAGGATATCAGTTTAAACCAGGAGAGAAATTAGATTTTTATGGCTATTTAAAATGAAGGAGTAAACCTTCCTGGGCTGGGACTTCTGTTCTAAGACTGACAAAGCCAGCCACAAGGGAGAAAAGGAACAGCTGTAACTTTTGATAGATCTTGAAATAGTGGGATGGGAGACATGGAGGGAAACTTCAGAAGCAAAAATTACAGCCAGGTAAGCCATAAGATTTCACACCTCCCAAATGAAGTACTCTTTGTTACTACCAGAGATATAATCTTCCTGAGGGAATAAACATTTTAACACATTGAATGAAATTCTGCAGGTTATTTTAAAATAAGTCAATCCTTTCTGTGTCCATTAAGCAACCAACTTCAGTGTCTAAGAGCTGCCCGAGTGCTGAACCAGAGCACATATGTCCTACTTTAGAAACCATTCAGTCCTAATATGCTAGAAAGCATCCAATTGCTTTTGTCTTGTGGTTTGCTTTGTAACCACAAATCCTTCAGAAAAATAACAGCTTCATGTTGCACAATAGGATATATTCATGTCTGAGATAGAACTTCCTTCAGTTTCCATCCCAGTAATTGCAATTCCCTGCTGGCTCTGAGGACAGAAATGTAACACACAAAACCAACCAAGCAAACATACAAGTGATGGATTTCTAGGTAGAAACAATGTCCTTCTCAGTGATTTTTTGTGGTGCAGCTGGTAATATTCTGCAATATTCTGTTCACTCAAACAACATCATTCCAAAGTCAGATCAGAACTTACCAAGAAAGTTATCTGTCCAAAAACATATTTTCTTGACTGCCCTGGATAAAGCTTTTGTGTGTGTCAAGCTTATTGCTATCCATAGCAATGGATATGATATGCCTGTTTTATCTGCAAAAGAAGTGTATTCCCTAAAAAAGCAGTATGAAAACAAGTGCAGTGGTGTCTCTAGATACTCCTCAGGAAATGTAGATAAAAGATAGTCATTCAGTCAGGGAAATATGATCATCGATACATAAAGCTTTGGCAGACCCTGGGAGACAAATAACTTCAAAAATGCTTTGATTCAACAACCATCCCTTATACAAAACTCTTCACACTTTGGACAGGAGTCTCAAGCAGTGTGTTTCAAGAATGCTGCATTAATATAGTTAATAGCATAATTTATATGAAAATAAACATAAAAAATGTTAAGTAGCTATTCTTGTTATAGTGAATATATATCAGTTTAATGCTGCCATTTAGTAAGATGAATGAGTACTTACAGTATCAACAGTTTGTATTTTGTTTAATTTTTGAAAAATATAAACTCACTATTTGAAATTCTTTGTTCTCATATACTGGTAACTTCATAAAAGGAAGTTCTAGGCAGTTAAGTTAATCTTTGCAAGACTAAAAGCTTAAAAGAAGGCTGAAAAGACCATTGAAGGTCAGAATTTACATATTGATCAAACTGTAAGTTTATACTCTTGTAAACACGTAATTAACTTTGCTGTTATTGAATTTTGGTTCACAACCAATTTTATTAGTCATAGTTTCACCAGTAATTTCACTGGACTGAAGCATGAGTGACAGGCATCCATAAAAAGGTACAGTGCATACTAAGATATTGCATTTAAAAAGAGATATAAATCATCTGAACCATTTGTTATTTTGAATGAAATACCCTCCATAAAAACACTACTGGCAATAGAAATTAAGCCATATTCTAAGAATTATTGATTAGAAATTGAAATAAAGACTTCTATAAAAGTTATATTTCAAAGTTCCAAACCACTGAACCTTTCTTTATGCAATTTAATTTTGTAAGGTAATAATCATATTTTCATCAATAATACAGCTAAAGCATTTTTTAACCCTTTGTTTCTGATCACAAAATACTTAGAAGCTGGTAAAAATGTATCTGGGAGGTTTAGCCTCAAGTGTATTGAATGGATGATTCCTCTCCAGGCAGCAAGCAAGAGTACATGGATGAACACATTGCTACATGTAAGAATTGCACCGAAACAGTTGAACAACCTGAGATCTGTTCTGATTTATGCATCAGCAACAAAAATGGTCATTTATATTCCATCTTGATGAGCAAATGCAAGATTTGCTCCCTCAAATGGGAAGAGAATACACGGGAACCAACAGTGTCATCTGAAAGGACTACTCCTTTGCATCCTGTCCCCAAAATTGCAACGCAGCCAGGAACATTACAGTATGTAAATGAAGATCTTGCATTCTTAATGATAACAGATAGCAAAAATGATCAATCATAAGCCACTGATCTCAGTGGTCCTTTCACCTCAGGACAAAGAAAGAACAGAGGCCAAAGTTTCTTTTCACTGTCTCTCTGCTGTCGCAGCCTTCTGCACATTCAGGCTTTCTGTGTCGTGTTCCTGCTGGCAGACACATCATGAAACCATACCCTTAATGAATCTACATCCTTCTTATGATATCTTATCTGTCCTTCTTATGTGGGTACCCTGGGACCCGGGTAGCCAGAAGCAATAGGTTCTTCATTCTTAGAGGCTAATAAAACCTTTTAGATAATGGGAGAGCTGAGCTTGGACTTTGCTGCAGACTCACATGCCGGGAACAAAAGTCCCATACAGTCTGCAGTCAAATCTGACTACGATGCCTTTTCCACTTATTTTGCCAGGTGAAAAGACCTGGATACAAGGAAGAAATCCAGGAGTCTGCACACCTGCTCTAATGTCTAAAAGATATATAAAACAAAACTAGATTCAGACCTGAACTATTGAAATTATGATACTTTCCAATAAAGCATGTCAAAATACTGCAAAATTTAAGATTATATTTAGCATTTCAAGAGTGGCTATCACCAATCTCAGCAGACTGCTGTGCCTTCAATACATATTACTCTCAGCCATCATCTCCGTGTCAATACAGCCATCAGTAATGAAGGCTTCACTCTGAGAAGGGAATTCCTGATTTCACTTGTTATAGCAGGACCCAGAAGCACAATATCATACAACACTTTGAAAAAAATGACAGGATCACTGACAGTACAAGCAAAGAAATTTTGTGCTTAGTGGCAAAATGTAGCTGGTTGAAATGTGGTTTATTTCTGTTGAAGACAGGTAAGTTTACGCTTCAAGGGTGTGTTGCTGGATAAATGTCTACTGAAAAAAAAATAAAACCACAGAAGTTTTGTGACCTATCATTAGGCAAAGCTAACCAGAAATGGCAATGCTGCCCGGCATTCTTCTGGCCACACAATGTGGATGCAGAGAGGCAGTATGTTGGTGAGCCTTCAGTTCCAAAACATGAGCTGTTTGCTTGTGGCTTCAGTGGTGGCAGCTGCAGTAGGCTTCTTGTTGTTTTAGCATTTGGTTTGAACAAATCACTGTGTCCACAAGCCACTGTCAATAAATCTCTTACTTATTTTCTTTACTACAGAAAAAATGTGGCATCATGTTACATCAACTACCATGTTAATCAACCATCACATCTAAAATTACTGTACTTCATTACAGTGCCAGGCTAAAACCTTTTATTTAGACTCCCCATACCTAAACATATGAAGAAAGCCAGCAAAATGAGAAGGTATGTTAGAGAGGACAGTGAAGAATGCCTCTTTTCTACATGTCTGAACTCCATCTCATCATCTTTCAGAAGTTGATCAGTATGATAGCTGTAAAAACTGACTGCCCCAACTATTACACTGAACAAACTCCTGGTGAAAACTAGACTGTTGCTGCTGCAGCATCTATTTAGTCTCCCAAAGTGATCTATCAACATAGAGAGGTATCAACCAGTTTTCTTAATTGTGTGCTAGCTGTAAACATTGTATTAGTTATAACTAAAAGATGTTTAAAATTATCTAGTAGTTATTGTAGATTTAATAACTCATTCTATAACTCTGAAGTACTGAAAAATTGAAATAAGGAGCACAGTGTAAGATGACCTTTTGTATGCAACTAAATCAATTTTATACTCCTTATAATTTGGCCCACTGAATATAAAATAGTCCAAGATGTCAAAAAGAGAAAGCTACATTTAAAAAAAAAAAAAAAGTGGAGACATCTCAGCAATGATTGCAAATAGGCAGTTCAAGAAGTGTCTATGAGTTTACAGCACAGAACCTCCACCCTTCCTGAAGCTCTTAGGCAGTACAGGCTCATGATGTGAGAGCACTTCACAGGTGAAGAATGGGACCCAGTCTAACAAGATCTTCTGAGCCTCTCCAGAGAAGGAGGGAAGGCAGTGGAGGCAGCTGGTGGCAGACTGGTGTGCAGGAAGGATCTGGACCTACTCCAGCAAAATCACTTAAGTTTTCTTGAGTGAGGCTTAGGTGCGTAAATTAAGGAACAACTGCTGTAATTCCCTGCTTCATATTACATGCCTCACAATCACCTCAGTGGTACACACTATACTCTGGGGACACTAGAAGGGATCAGGCCTTTCTCCTGCCTGGTGGAGTGTGTGTAACATTGTTAAAAATGCCTTGGAAGGAACTTACCCCATATTTA
This sequence comes from Corapipo altera, assembly GCF_003945725.1. NCBI lineage: Eukaryota > Metazoa > Chordata > Aves > Passeriformes > Pipridae > Corapipo > Corapipo altera. The sequence continues at coordinate 12,360,778 of NW_020884880.1, forward strand.
TGGCTCCAGCACAAAAGTCTCATGCACAGGGCTGTGCCGTGTCTTGTAAGCTTCATTTTCTCTCTTTTTTTTCTATTAGAATCAATAATAGATGGCAGTAGCCAAAGGGAAAGGTTTTATTTGAAAGTTCTATGAAGCTGCAAGACCTGGGAATTTTATTACTTTATTTTTACAAAATTTGGGATTAAATTCTATGTTTGGTAACCATCAAGTGACTTCGGAGGAACCAGTAGGGATATCAGGGGGCTAAATCTGGTTCTTAATCATTAAAATATTATGTAAAGGAACATGAATAGAAACAAAGGCAAGAGAGTCTCCACTTCCATATCAATGTTCCAGATACTTTGCATTCATACAGAGCAGAGTTCATGAACTCTCTCTAACTGTGTTAACAATCCTCTGGGTTTCTAAAGGAGCAGCAGGGGTTGGAATGAGAAGTCTCCCCATATACATCAATAACATCAGTCTTGACATACTGATTGGATTTCCAGGGGGTTCTTTGGTAACTGTGCCTGTTAAATACTCTGCACCACTCAGCAGTGGTAGCTCAGTATGCCTTGCAGGGAGAAAAAGAAGTCTGAAGTTTGTAGTTGAAAACAAAATGTGCATCTGTGGCATGTGATTTCTTGTGCAAGAGCAAGTCAGAGCATAGACATTTTAAATGCATTTTTCTCAATGGCTGTTGTAAGTTGGGGTGTCTTGAATGGATATTTTTACAGAAATTAAGCACAGTAATGTTTTGCACAACACATTTTATATTTCACAAGATGCATGTAGATAAAGTTAAACATGTTTTCATTTGGAAATCAGAGAAGTACAGTAGTCTCTACTCTATAAAGGAGAACTGTGTAACTGATCATAGCTAGTACGCGGTTAGTTTTGAGAAAGTAAAATAATATCAGAGTCAGAACTGTGCCAGATGAAGGACCCACATAGCTCAGTCCAGTCTTGTCTGGCACGTAATGATTGGAGAATATTATCAGAACAGGACAGGAATATTTTTATTCAGTAAAACCCCTTAGTACCCAGAAATCCATGGTATAAGGACACCCTATGAACCTACATCTTTTTTATGGAATTATTCTTGATGGCTTTTTCACCATGATTTTTTACTAATTGTTTTTTTAATGGGCTTATAAGTTTTTTAGTTGGGGGGTTGAATTCAGAATGAGATTATCAGCTGCAGTTGGTGGCATGTTGGCATGCCAGTTTCTATCAAAAAAGAATCAACCCCTTAGAAAATTCAACATTAATATAACAACTGCTTCAGCTTCATAAACTTTTTCACTGACTCATCTTTCAATGTAAGCATTTTTTCATAATGGAAAAATAACTGTGTGCTGAAATCTGGCATTTTGATAAAGTTTTCCATGGTGATTCAACAAATTCTCTGAAAAATAAGTCTTTTTGAAGCTTCCTAGTTCTGAATTAAAAAAAAAAAAAAAGGTAGATTTTGTAGACCTATATATTGCAAATTCTACTAATATAAAAGAAAATGTTACAAAATAGCAGTAGTATTCTATCTGGTTCATGTACTTTGAAACTACATATGTGTACTTCCTAATTCTGTATAAAATCTAGTATTAAAAATCCAAAGGATGGCAACAAATTCAATCTGCTTTAAGCAATAAATTTTTCTTTGTGACATTTTCACAAAGCTGAAAGTGAGGCAAAACCTCTCTGAGCCTGTGATTGGGCACAAAATGAAACCAAGTGCAAGTGGTGTTATTGTAGCTGATGTTTTCCTGTCTTCATCCCAGACATATGAAGTTTTATGCTGGACTACCTAATGTGAGAAATATATCAATAAACTAGCATGAGCTCAGCAGAGGACCATTGAAAAGATCAGGGCTGGAACACTTGTCCAGTGAGAACAGGGCTTCTTCAGCCTTTGGGAGGACATAGGGGCAGTCCCTCAGTACCTACAGGGAAGCTGTTGAGAAAATGGAGGCAGGTTCTTCACTGAGGTGTGTGGCAGCAGTACGAGGAGCAATGGGTATGAACTGAAATAAGAAGTTCATCATGGATATCGGAAAAAAATCTTTTTTACAATACGGAGAAGTGAATACTGGAAGTCACTGCTCACAGAGGTTGTGCCGTCCCCCACTGGCAGGCTTTTCAAGACCCAGGTGGATAAAGCTTTGAGCCACCTGATCCGCTTTCGCAGCTGATGTTGCTCCAAGCAGGAGTTTGGACTGGAGCCTGCCTGTGGTCCCTTTCAGCCTCAGCTTTCCCATGATTCTGTGGTTCTACATGTATCCATGGTACCAATGGGATGTTATACAATGTAGACACTCCATCAGCTCACCTACTAAGCCCAGGCTGCCTCCTGCACATACGTGGCAGCATCGTGAAGTGCAGTGGGTCGAGCTGTGAGGGGAAATTGCCTTGTTGTGTCTTCCACACCTTCAGTAGAAGTCCCCCAAGAAAGTGGGACCACAGATTACACCCACATGCCTGAGATGTCCTGGCCTGTTTGGGGGTGTAAAGGCTGCAACAGGCCCAGATGTGTACACCTTCTCTACCCTCCACTCTCCCCCTGAAGAAACTGGATTGCATGCATCAGTACTGAGCTGGAGAAGACTGTGACAGGGTTAGAGATGGAAGGAGCTGCGGCTCAGCTGTGATCAGGAGCACAGAGTCGTGACAGTGCATAGATTGGCCTGCTAAGGGGGACAGGTCTGCAAAGGGGAACCTGGAGCATTCCAGCACATAAACAACTCTGCCCTTTCCTCCAGGCTTTCACAAACTCTGGAGTTACAAATCTTGATCCTCCAAGAAGCACCTTACTGGCTCAATTCCTGCAATCATAAGGACAGCTAAGGACATCAGGGTGGTCCTAGGTAACCCTAAGAACTCACCTGCTTCAAAGTTCTTGAGCAGTAGTTTCTTCTGTCACATTCATTTTAATCCATCGTCATTTCTCCAAGCATGACAGTGGCAGGGTAGAAATGCACCTCTGCAGTCTCCTCCTTGGTTTGCCATGTAACTTTCCGAGCTACTTGCTATAATCTGATCAAATGCAGGGATTTCCACTTTGCCTTGCCTTAAGTTCTTATCTTAAAAAACCTTAAGCAAAAAGTGAAGTCCTCAGGCTCTAGGTGACTACAGGGAATTGATTGTATGCGTGGAAAATGTTGTCATAACAAAACAGGTGTTATATGGTAATTGTGCTAAGCATCCTAACAAACAAGGTTTGTCTGGCACAATTCACTCAAAGCCTTCAGGGAACTTACCAAATTTATTTGTGAGAGAGAAAAAATATTCTCTTTCTAGCTAAGGCAGTGTGGAAAAATGGAAGCCAACCATATGCATCCTACCTGTGATGGCAAGAAGGCCTGTTAAACAGAGGGAGATCCTCCTAGGCACTTCTGCAAAAAGGAATGGCCTCCATTACCTACCAGGTCTCCTGCCCACACAGCCTAGCTGGAAACTGATTCTTCTAACCTTAAACAACAGTGGAGAGGAATAACTGGGGGGGAAAATAATCTAGCTTCATCTTGGTGAGTCTGGATAGATTTTGTTTCATGCATATTTGGGAAAACTCAGTAATAGAGTGTATGAAATAGGTGATCAAAAGAAATTTTGTGGAGGAAGAAGCTTTGTTAGGATATATGGAATAAAATGTAACAGGCAAAAGAAGGAATAAAGAAGTTTACCATCAGGGGCAAAGGTCAGTGATATAGGCAGATACATTCATGTTTGTATGTTTTCTTACAGTTAAAACCTGAAATGTACTCAGCAGCATATAATCATAAATCCTGACTGGATCAGACAAGTGTTTTTCATTGTTCAATCACCCTTCCACCAGAGAGAGTGCTGACAGCTTTTGTAACAGGTGGCACTTGCTCTATTATGTGCTACTAAAGAGTGAAATGGTACAGGCTGTCATCCGATTCCCAAGTATCATGCCTTAAATATAAAAGAGCTTTCAGCATCTGACTCAAACTGGCAGTGTGGTCTTCCATCATAAATTGTGAATACAAAAATGTTTTGGACTAAGCTTAAATAGGTGGATTTTTATAGATGATTTGTAGGTCTGTATGTCCAAGGCAAAATTCTAGCTCTGCTGAAATCAATGACAAAATTCGTACCAATTGTAATAGAGCCAAGTTTTACTGAACTTTTTTAAGGCCAGGCATTTTTAAATGTCAGAAATTATGCATTCAGGAAACATTAGTGCCTTTGCTCAGCTGAAAGCAGGAACCTCGTTCACAAAAGATTTGGCTGTTCTTCCAGTTTAGCTGGTTTCTGGATGTGCTTTGCTGCCTCCTACACATCACACAGCAGTGTTGAAACTGGCAGAGAACACATCTTTCTTTCCCTCCTGAAATCTTTGCATGCCAATCCTCCTGGTGAGCCCAAGGTAACAGCTGGGATCTCAAAAAACACATTGCTGGTGGTACATTCAATCAGCAGTGCTCAGGTTATTGGATGCTCAGAAGTGGGTTGCTGGAGCATGGCTAGACTAGTGTTGGATCTATTCCTAGCTATGAGTTTGAATTTGCTTTCCCAGGGTAATTCCCTTGTCGTGCAAGAAATGCTGACATCGCCAACAGTGTCTGTGGGTAAAATACCAGCTGAATTACAGTCATTAAACCCAGACATATCTTTTTAGGGTCAAGGAAGCAAGGAAATGCAATTCACACTTATGGGTGAATGAGCATATAAATTATAGTATTTAACTAATTGCTTACTTTACAAAGATAAATTGGACAAGGCTTTCCCAGAAAACAGGGACATTTGGGACATGTTTGTATATGGGGACACTTTCCAAGTCCTCACTCAAAACACTGCCACAAGGTCATTTCTCATTACTTAAACTTTCTGAACTAGTTCAAACTGTTTAATGGACCCAGTATATCCAGTGTCTCTCTCTACAGCAAGGATAGAACAATTCCCTGCAGACCCCTAAGAGATGCAGTAGGTTCTCTACAGCACGGGCAACAGCTTTGTGGACTGGCATAAGAACAGTTAAGAACCATGAGCTCTTGTTTGACCACTAGTAAGAGAAACAGGATGTTCCCCGTCCAGTCCAGCCCTGGGGATACACTGTGAGACACTAAGCCAGCTAAATGTGGCTGTATTTCCCTAAAACACTTGCGTTTTCCAAAAATAGTGAATTTCCATGGTTTTATGGATCTGTCGCAGATGACATGAGTCAGGAGCTTTTATTTTATTTTGACAGAAAAACAGAGCATGAGAAGTTATTTACTCTAAAAGGTGATGTGCAGTAAAGGGTATGAACCAGAACTACTTAACCCCAGGAAGAAAACATGGAGTCATAAGTTCTGTATTTAAAAGAAGAAAAAAAGCTACAGGAATCAAAGACTTCATCTGTGAACAGAGGACGCCTGCCAGAACCAGAAATAGTTCTGTTGCCTAATGCTTTCTTTCTTCAGGCTCACAAACCACAGAGGTGTCTTGGGGAGTGGGTGGAGTTGCAATGTTTTAATAAAGTACTCTGGAATTTTATTAATGTGAAGATTTGCAAATGCCTGCAGTTCTGGCCATGTGAGCATCTGCATTGAGCTGTCCTGCATTTTAATGAGGTGGTGAAGAACATTAGCTATGTATGTGGCTGTTCTTTCGGCCTGTAACAGGGTTTAGCAAGGTTAACATTATGTTCACATTTAGATTTTAATGTTTGGCTTTCTGGAAAGAAAAAGTAAGTGAAAGAAATCCTATGCATCAAAGGGGATCGGAAGAACACTTGGAAATGAAAGGAGTGATTTGCAAATGTGGAGCTCTTGGAGCAATGAGTAGGGCTAGCCAGGAAAGACAAGGGACATGGTGTTTCATACCCAGAGAATTCATTGCAGGTCTCAGACTCACAGAAAGCAGTATTTCACCCCCACAGTTAGGAAGAGTTGAAAAATGAAGTGAACTTTTCAAACCTTTTTCCTTTCAAGAGAAAAACAGGTCAATCATAGTTCTTAGAAAGAACAAATGCTTACTGTCTGGGGACTTCTTTATTAGGGCATATAATTTGTTTGTGGCCCCAGTCCAGGTCTGACTGGAGCTCAGTCCCTGCAAGACGGCTGCCTGTGCATTGATGTCTCCCTCTGAGAAGCACTGTGTCGGCTCAGGAGAAGAGTACTGCTACGGAGATATCACTTGCAGCCCAAAGACAGCAGCTCCTTCCCAGGAAGCAGATTGGATCCCTCTGAGTGCCATTGTTCACATTTCTGGCCATAAATACCAGGAAGCTTTCCAAGTACAGACTGGTAGTTTGTCTGTATCCTGAACTTATATTTAGTGCTCCTTCAGCATGCTTAGAAGTGGAAAGATAGCAATTCCATATGTGAATCCTACTCTGAACTTCAGCTCCCTTTATAGCTATGGTCAAGTTACATGTCTTTTCCACCCCAGTTTTATTCCTCCCTCAAAATCCACTCCCACTGGTATAGTACTCCTTTCCTGCTCCCAGGGGAGGGCTTGGCATTCAAAAGGAAGTACACTGTGAAATCAATCAGCACAACAGCCCTTTCTCTGGTTAGTTATCTGTTCTGTGTTTTGAGCTGGAGAATAGTTCTATCCCCTGCTCAGCAACTAGTTTCTGAAAAGTCATTACCTCTCTTGGCTCATCTTTCCCCTTTTCCTGATGGCAGTCTGAACAACTCAGTCGCCAACATGCGACACTCTAGCAGATGTGCCAGGGACTCCCTCTCTTATGACCATTAGAAGGGTCTGGTCAGACTTGCAAGATCAGGCAGCAGTGTTTGTTGAATCCTCCTCAGAAGCTGTCTTTCCAGTTCCTCCTCAGCTCCTCAGGAATGGGGTGTCACAGCTGGGGAAAGACACTAGGCATGCTGGGCCAGGGCTGTTATGCAGTCCCTCTCCTGTAAATGCAAAGGCCATCTTGTCTGTGAAGATATTTGAATAACATTTTTCCCCTGTGCCAGATTGCAAGCTGTATGTCATGCTGTCAATGCTAGCAATCAGCCTGATTGTTGCGGACTTGACAAACATGCTTATTTTTAGAACTGTTGGATATTACACATTGCACTAGATCTCTCTTTCATGTTAAATACTTTAATCTTCTGCTGGAGTTTCTTATTGGACATCTGCCCAGAATATAAAGACTGATCTTTCTTTTTTTCCCCCTCTCTTTGATAAAGTGTCAGACCCTCACTGAAAGGTGTAGATGGCAGTCAAAGGATCTCAGCTGAAGTCATGCCTCTCCTACCTCTCATCCAAATTATAAGTAGGGGTTATTGGCAGTATGTTGAAATAACTTTACCTTGGGATAATAGCCTTTTGCTTATCTCCCATCTATCTGTCACACTGTCTAACTTCTGTATTAACAGAATCTACCTTTGGGCAGCTCACACAGTACAGTAGCTGTCATTCTGTCCTCACTCCTGGGTATTTAATGTAAACTGAACTAAAGTATGTTAAAGGTGTACCAGGAAAGACAGTCATTTTATCATCTCACTCCCCAGCAAAGTGAGAGGTAGCCAAAAGAGTGGCCCTGCAGCACTGCAGATGTGAAGTAGCACAGTACGTATCATTACAGAAGAAACATTTTCTGCCTCAGGGGTCTATTAGTAATTTTGACAGCAGAGGCACTCTAATCCCAGGCAGAAGAAAACAAGGATAAAATAAGATGAGACCTAGTGAGTTCCAAAAATTAAGCCCCAGCTGGGATACCCTGGCCCTGCCACCAAACCAGACATTGCTGCAGACTACATTCTGGACTCTAGCACTCAATATTGCCTGACTGCAGTGGTTGGGAATTAAGTGAGAGTTGAAAAGATGGGAAAGTTCACTTGAAAGGCTCATTTCTTTCATCCCAAATGTAAGGCTAGGTGACAAATGGCCCACAAGGACAATGTACTCTGAGAAGCCGACACCACATGAGACATGTGAGCACCTCCTTGACTAGCATGCTTCCCCCTCACTGCAGGAGGTTCTATCCAAACACAAGAGGAGGCAGACAGGAGCTGACAAAACAACAAAACCTTACTGGAGACCCAAGATTAGTCATTTATGAGAAGCAAAGATCCCAGCAGCTCAGTGTCCTCCTCCCCAGGCTCACCACTCCTTTGCACTGTACCACAAGACGGATCTTTGTCCTCCCTGAAATTTAAAAAAAAAAAAAATTAAAAAGATAAAGTGGATCATTTAAGAATAATTCAAGATCTTTATGACTGTCTTCCATAAATTACTTTTTCTCCATATTTTCACATATTATTTCTGCTCTCATTGTTTCTAAATGACATTCACTCATTGTTCTATTTTTGGTCCATGGCCTCATTCAGTGGGATTTGAGGCGTATACTTTTGATCCCTCTTTATTGATTTGAATTTTAAAAGGGGGACAGGTATAAGAAATCAGTGGCATTTGAGAGAAAATATAAACCTATCATGTTCAAGACAATCTAAAAATCTAGGCAAAAAGTATCAAAACATGATATAGCTTTTCCACAGGACAGAATATGTCCAGTTCTTCGAAGAGGAAATGTGTGGAAAACTTCTCAGGAAGGAATCATTATACCTTTACAGGATATATGATTCTTAGAGCTGCAAAGCTAGAACCTCCTAAGCCTTTGTGCATTCAATAGTATTCAAAATGCACCACAACCATGTCTCTCCCTTCTAGCCTGCTGTCCAGCTGATCCAGTTGGGACATGAGCTGATAAGGATATGCTTGGCAGCCAAGCTCCACACAGAACAAACACCAGTGCACTGCCTCATGAGCAAGTGTGAGAAAAGGTAGGAGTGCTGCAAACAACAGGGAACTGGCCTGAGGCAGTTCAGCTTGTTAGCAGAGTGGAGCAGCCCTGAAACAGAGGTAGCCAACACCCTTCATCTGTAATCCCTGCACAGTTCTCATGTCAGGAGAGCCTAGGCAATATGAGGATCTCAACTGCTGTCAATGTCCTGTTCATGAGAAAACAGGAGATGTGGTAAACCTTCAAGCATAGCTTGGTTTGATGGTCCAGCAAGTTAGTGTAGTCCTGGAGAGACACTTGCTTTCTAGCTACTGATTTCAGTTACTTTTTTTTTGGTTTAGGTGACAGGTGGGGATTAGTGTAGCTAACCAATATGCTTAATCTCTGGAGAGCAGGAAACATTTTATGCCACTCAACAAGAGGCTTTATGGATGCTAGAGGTCAAATTCACAATGATATCTTAAAACCTAAATCCTATAGGGATACTTGACTTCCCTCTGGCCTTAGTTACTGAAGCATTAAACCTTAAATACCTTTGTGAAACTGAGCCTGGATAGCTAACATTTAAACTATCTCTTGAAGAGTTTCAAGAGCCTGTACTACAGTTGTAAAGCTGGAACAGATTATGACTATTTATACAGTGAGTCAATAGTCCCACAAGTAGCAAGACAGCTACTTGCTGTAGAAAAAGTAGTGACAAGCTTGTACTTTGGAGCATAACATTGGCCTTTTCCCCCTAACTGCATAGCTGGGAAACTGTTTAGTGAGTGATATACCTGCAGTCACAGACCTTGAGAGTCCAATATACCACTAACTCTGTTTAGATGGAATGGTGTTGGAGAAACTGAATTTTATGTCAGACCTGTCAATAATTCCACAACACTGACATTTTTCCATATTTATTAGCAGAGTACATCTCTCATATACCACAGGCATTACTTTAAAATATTTGATATGTCATCTCACCTGCAGGAAAAAAATAAGCCCTGGATTTCACTTTGAAATGAGGATGTCCAATATGTGTCAAAACATGTTGTCTCTTTTAATAATTCCTTCCCACTAGCATTTCAATGACCATGGTTTAAACTAAAATTCAACAGTGAAACATCTTGGAATAAGGTATCACAAGTACCTGCAAGAGCACTGTCCCTTTAAGGCCTTGCATTCTACCTCAATTAACATTCCAGTTTTATTGCATGTACCTGGTCTGAAGAGAGTCAGTAGCCACTGGGTGTAGCATAAATTGCTGGCCTTCAGCAAAATGAACAGCTGAAACACATGCAGTACCTGACCATGCTTGTTAGGTTATTTGCTCCTTTAATCACGGCTTCACTCATGAATGCCTGCTATTCAATTATCTTCCAAACCTTCACCATGTCACTAGACAATAAAACGTGACAAGACAGGTATTACTGTGGTAAGGTCATCTGATATCTAGAGGTGTCTCATTATTCCCTTCAGTGATTAGCTACAATTACTGCTTTAACCCAAGTATTTAAGGCTGTAGTTAAGTGTTTCAAATATTCATCACAGGATACGTTATGAGCTGGAGAAGAGTTTGTGGAGGAAGGACCAGCATTTCCCAGCTGACTGTCCCCAGAGTAGCAGCAATCCCAGAGAGGGTGCTCTTAAAAGTGTTCAGACCCCCAGTTCGCTTCTAAGACACAACACTCGCTAGGCAAAAGGTAGGCAGCCTACATCTTGTCTGTGCTGGTTGCAAGTAATATCAGAGATTAGAAGGATCCATGTGCAAGACCAGTCTTTCTTGCCCTAATCACCCCAGACAGGGCTGATGGGATAGTTGGAGCCCAGAGATTTACCTGGAGCACTCAAAACATCTCCCACTGGTGGTGCCCCAGAAGCACCAGTATATGCAGGCTATGTTGACCCCAAGGAAGTCATGTTGCCCCTCCCTGGTAACACAGGTGTTCCTGGGCCCAAAGGTAGTGCAGTTTCTGTATTTCAATCAGGAATTTTTTAATTAGACTTGAGATTAGGACATCTTGTTTTTTAAACCAATGTGATCCTATCCTAACAAAGCCTCTTCAACCAGTTTAGAACCAGGACAGGTTTTTGCTCCTGATGCCTGAAAACAAGTTGCAAGACTTAGAACCAATAAAAGATTACATGATCCCATGTTCCTTAAATAACTTCCAGAATCCCAATTCTTTGTGTCCTTCAGGCCATGCCATTTATGGTGATCAATGGGCAACCAGAGTTTCCTTCAGGAAAGGAGAGTCCTACAGGCAAGAAGTGATGAAGGAGGGAGGGCTGGCACTGATGCGGTAGTAATGCTGATTGTTGAGGAGAAGGTAGGACAGATCCAGGGTTTAACATTTCTCAGTAAATCTAGATTACATCCAGGATCAATCTAAGGCTGTTTCTCTCCCTTTCACCTTGCCCAACCTAAGTCAAACTCTGGTGAAGGGGAGAATTTATCCTGATCTTTGAATTCAAAGGCAAGACACACATTTCACAGCAGTGCTGTGGGAGGTGGAAATAATACCTACATAAAGTAAACAAGAACAGCCAGCCTTTCACTTGGGGAAAAGCAGTTTTACAGGCACATTGCCAATTGAAACCTCTCTCCCACTGTGGCTCAGAGTGGCACGAGTATTTGCTCTGCCTTCCACATTGTATTCAACATGACAAACTAATAACCACAGCTGGCACTGCCGCTGGCAAAATCAGCAGTTGCATCAAGCAGATGACTGCTAGAAATGGACAAGATAGCTTTTGCATTGTCTACCCAGCAGAACCTTGGAAAGTCAAGTAAGGGGGTATGGCAGATGTCCCACCCCAGTGGCATGGGAGTAGCAAGCCTGGCTCTCCAGGACTCACCTCCATTCCAGCCCTTCTTTTGTCCTTCCCCATCCAGCAGCAGGACAAACCCAGTCCTCCAACCTTGGGACTGTAAAATTCAATCCTGCCAACACTGCTGAAAGCTTTGAGCTGGCCCTACAGACAACACAGCTCACTGCAAGAGAATGAGTTGACAATCTTGTTTCTTGTGGTATAATGAAAACTTATTTAAATAAAATTCTGATTAAGAGAGAAAGGCATAGACTTGATTCACAGCAGGCAAAGCTGAAAACTGCTTGCTACATGCCGTTAAATTACCAATTTCTACCGTTTTATTTTTAAAGCAGTGTGCTGTTTCTTTGAACTGGGAACAACACGGCATGCACATCATTTTGGGTAATGTCTATGCAAGGTCAATTTGGAAAATTTGATGTTATTGAGCCCAAAGTAAGAAACATGGGGGATTTTTTTTCTTCTCTAGTTTAGGAGTGTCTTTTGCTATGTGAAAATCAATGACCCTATGGCGGCAAAAGGTCTGTCTTGATGTGCAATGGTAAAGCAAAGTGGCCCACCCCACCATAAGGATCATGCAGAGTTCACCAGTCATTGTGCTATGCCAGGGGCGCACCAATGAGGTAAAACAAACCCTGTAGCTCTCTTGTCTATTCCTCCCATTTAAGTCATATCTGCTACAGACCACAGTTAGAATTTGCAGATCATTGCTTTCTGGTTTAGTTGCAGAGGACCTGTTACACATACCAGGCACAGCTGGCTAAAGTTCACTTAAACAAACATTAAGGTAGTCTATAACAATGAACTGAAACTTTAATGCCAAGTGTGAATAATTTGGCTCATTTTGGCCATATTTCCTTCTAATCCTTAATCAGCTAATCAGTTATCAACTTTTCCATTGCCTGGCTACATTCTAATGTTAGGCCATGCAGCTGTGTTGTAGCTGATCATTTTAGATGATTTCCATTTCTTACTGGTATAAGCATGTGAGCAATCCTGAAGCAAATGTCCAAATGTACTTCACATGGATAGTTGTATCTAGAAACAGGAACACAAGAATTTCCACGGAAAACAGCTATAAATAGAACCAGATAAAGAAAATGTAGTTACAGGAATTCAAATTTGTTCATCCCTTGAGCTCTTTTTCTGGACCTTCTTGAAAGAAATATTTGATCTCCCATCAGGTAGCCTAGCTTTGAGTTTGGGGCACTATATCAGCTTGCATCACTTGAGAATGTGGTCTTTTTTGTACTGTCTGTGTTCAGCTCGTCACAGAAAACATGTCCAATACAGATCAGAGGAATGTGTAATATACATTAACCACCATAATTATTGTGTTTGTTTTCACTACCCAGACAGAGAATTAATTGCATTGATTTTTAGGAATCTACATTTTAGATGAGGGTGCACAGATGAGTTTGCATCATTGTGAGAATGAGCGCTCAGCCATTTTAGAGCATCTCTTTGAAAATCATCCCTGGCCTTCTGTAATGACAAAAGCTTATATATGTAAGTGTATTCTATAAGAATCTTCAGTGAAATCAACCTCCTTCAGCAATGACCTCTTTTAAGATCACCTGTGTTAGTGACATTCCCTTCCTCTGCAGAGAGGGCAGTGGCAGCCCACTGTCACTATTCTGCTGCAATTCCATATTAGGCTGTGATGGAGAGCAGTCAGACCTGTCAGCTGTAGCCAGGATAAGCTTTCATGTTTAAATCATGTTAGATCATTCAACAGGTATACCCAGGGCTGCCTAAATAGCACAGATAACATGCCCAACAAATCTAAGGCAGGTGAATTAAGAAGTGCTGTGTTGAAACTGTTCCCACTTATCAGGGGTTTTTCTACTGATTTTGGGGAGTATCTGTACATCCCTTCTCTGGTGCATGGCATTGTTATCTTCCTGCCCCCCAGCCCTTTTCTCCAAACAATTTTACGCAACTGTGTGTGCAAAATGCCATTTATTCTATACCATCGGGTAGCATGCAGCTATGTGTCCATCACTACCCAGCAAACCATCTTTTCCTCACCAAAATGTCCCTCCTCTTGTTTGAGATAACAGACAGATGGAGCGATGAGAGCAAAAAGCTGATGCAGGAAAGCAGAGAGGATGAAGTAAAAACAGGTGAACAGGTGACTTTGCCAATGCATTAGTCTATTGGCCTGGAGGTGAATAGGGCATTACAAAGGCTCCAGGTCCTACTAGATACCTGGATGCAGGTCACTACTTAATGAGAAAAATTGTTTTCAGCTGACTGTGCTATGGCTTCTCCTCTTCACCATGTGCATCAGTACAGTAGCAGCAGTGGATATGAGTGGATTATTTCAACTTAATTTATTTAGTTTCTGTGGCCAGCTATTTAGCCATGATGAAACTTGTGTTTGCTGTACCTGGACTTTCTATATGGTCATCTGAGTCACTTGGACTGGCTGAAGGGTGCTGAGTTCCAAAGCATGCTGCAATCAAATTCATTCAACTCAATATGGGTAAGGAGTACTGAATTCTTTGTTATAGCAGTCCTTCAGTGGCACCCTGAAGTTCTAAGTGACTCACAGCTACGTACAATGCTTATATATTGCTACTGAGACTTACGTTACTATAATAAGCCATTGGAGAAATTATTCACTGTATGTAATTAAGATGTTGGTTAACCATGACACCCGGAATGAACATTAGAGCAAAGACACTTTGCTAAATCTGTTGCAGTATTCCAAGTCATCAAGATATCAGTTTGATTGACAGATCAGATAATCTCTTTAGTAATCCTCTGAATTCTAAACACAGAAACCTGTAACTCATCATAAGATAAGAATATGCCATGTTTATACTCTACAGTGATGGGGGATGGCATTTCATTTGGCTGAATTTATCCACTCACTGCATAAGGTTCTTAGAACATTTATGTTTCAAAATAAAATTTAACTTTACTGACGTCAGGCTTATCCTTTAATGTCAATGACACATTCTTGCAGAGGTTCCGCTTGCTGGTTTGGTTTTTTTTTTTTTACAAGGCACTAATAGTGTAATAAAGATTAATTAGTGTAAGTTATAGTGTCTGAAGTGTATACATTCAAGCTGTTAAATGTGTCAGTGGAGATCCATTATGACAGCAACAGGCATTTTATTCTCAATAGGGATTGCTCTATTTGCCAGTATGAGATGTGTTTTCTTTATTAAGACAAAACCAGTGAGAAGAGCCCAGATTTGAATACAGCTGAAATAAAAGCCTTGCTTTACACAGCATGATAAGCCTTGATTTTGCAAACACTATTACTTTGCTTTCATTATATATTCCTGCTGGTATTATTTCATGGCATCATCTCTTTTACAGGCTTTTATTTGTCATCATACAAAATCAGGCCAACAGAACATGCTTAGCACTTCATAGCTTAAAAAAACCAAAATCAACATGGTGATTTATCAAGGAGAAGTACTTGAATTTCAAATGGAATCTGTGTATCCATATAAATATCCTCCCAGGTCTGAATGACCGATCAGATGAAAAAGGTTAAAGCTCACTGAATTTCTGCAGGCAATAACACACAAGGGAGTGCTGTGGCTAACAGCACATCTGTATGCTTGCACATCCCGTAGTCCAGTTAAGCAGGCATCCACTCTCACTCCTGGATCAGAGAGAGGTGATTACCAGTGCAAAGCCCAAATCCACCTGTGTCTATGTAACAAATGCTAGTAGCAAATGCGTTGCTTGGATCATTTTGAGTGTAGTTGTTAAAATTCAACGCTTGATGTGTTTTCCAGAAAGATCATCAGTTACATGGGATGGACAAGTCCTCACTAGACTGAGATGAGTACATCTGAAGGCATTTCCAAATCCCCCACAACAGTCTGGTCCCAGTGTGACATTCCAGCCAAATGGAATAGACAGCGCTTCTATAATTTCCAGGTTGTCACACTAGAGGGTTTTCCTTTGTGTTTCTAAAAGGAATACTATTCCCATACATGCTTAGATATTGTTTCTCAACATTCTTTTACAAACTTGGGATTTTACACAGGAATCTTCTGTGCATGGCATTTCCTGAATTTTGTGGGACTGCATCTGCATCTGCCTTTACAGAAGAACATTCAAACATCAAAATTAGATATCGTTTTCTCTGGGGTACTTCTGTTTGCTTGCTTCCTTCCTTGTTTTTTTAAGTTGTAGCCTGTAAGAAGGTTCATTGTCTCACTCTTCTATGACTCAAAGTTAGATCATAGAATTTCCCTCAATATTTCAGCAGAAAAAAAAAGTCTTTTATGGGTTGAGATCAAGCATCAAAGCTTTCACCCCTAAAGAAGCTTGGAAGGAATTTACAAGTATTTGAAATTGAGGGGGAAAAAAAGAGTCATGCCAAGAGTGACTTCCCTGACACCCAACAAAATGCCATTCCTGCCTCTCTCCCTGCCGTGGCCCCCAGTTAAAACAAGTCTCAACTTTTTCCAGGCAACATGAGTAGGGCTCAAGGCGAGGTCTTCCACTCACCTTTTGCTGGCTTTCTGCTAGCTGTCTCATTCATATTCACCTTAATACAACAGAAAGAAAGTGAGGAGGGAGACATGGGAATAGCAGAGATCTCTCCTTCTTCTCCTAAGTGTAAGTGAATGTCTCTGCTGAACCTCCAACTCAGAAATGCTCACCTCATCCACTCTGACGGACAACTCATAGTCCAAGGGTACTTTTCAGGTAAGTTGAGGGGTTCACACACCCTGTGCAGATAGTGTCTACCTGAAGTCTTTTTCTCTTTCAATTGTGCTGGCACAGGCCTGGTCTCAGCTGCCACATGAGGACTCAGCTGTCACTGGAGCATCAGGATAGCTGTTCAGAGCTTTTCTCTGATCCAGAAATCCAGAGTAATGCCTGTGTTTAGCTTTATACACCTGGGACAGAATCACAAGTGTGTACAATGTCAAAGTCTGAACAAGTAGTAATATCAGGCAGCACACCAAAAAGTATTTACCAATACTTCCAGGGATTGAACTATTAGTGGACTATGCCTCAAGAGAGTCATGAAAACCCAAAACATTGTCTATATATCACAGGCTGTGATTTGCTTGTTTGATTAAGATCTCAAGATTAAAGCTGGATAAGAGAGAAAACCCTTACCACAAAACCTTCACTTTCACAGAAACAAAGAGATTATTGAGCTCAGTGTGTAATGGAATCATAATTTTCTGAAATAATATAAAGCGTCAGGGCAACCCACCCCACAGGAGCGCAGACAGCTGCACTGAGAGAGCAGGCAGTTTTTGAAGATGCGATGCAGATTAACCTGAATGTGGCCAGTTCTGGGCCTTCAGTCACTGCTCTTGCTGATGAGCCGTACACCACAATCCAGAGCACTGCCCAAGTGCCAGTGTCTGGGTTTATTTGTAAATGAAAAACAGTAGCAATTATTACTGTGCTATTGGTCACCATCCCTTTTGTGGAAGGTGTTGAAAAATGAACTAAAGAGCCTTTGGTTTGACTTTGGAATTCAAACTAAGCTATCATAAGGTTTCCTACATTGGAGTCCAAAGTCTGGAATCTAGCAGATCTAAACTACAGCCTTATGTTACTTTCTATACATTCCTAGAGTTCGAAATATTTTTATCTGCTTAATATGAATCCATTAATGTACTGTGTGAACGTGTATTTACTGAAGATCACATCTGCACTTAGGCATATTTATAATTAGTTGCACAGTTTATTGTCAGTTACAGAAGATATGTATCTGGCTGTGACCCATGTGACCCACTTAAGGATTCCAACCACGTAATTTCCTTTTCTTTTTTTGGTAAACTAATCACTGCCACAATTTGGAACAATGCACTAAAAATGCCTCAATTACATATGTTCTACTATGAATGAACCTTTTCCTAATAACAGCTTTGCACCTGAAGTAATTAAATAGATGTGGAGCTTATAATCACAACAGAAATTGAATTCTTAGTTAACATTTTCAAAGTCCTATAGACGAAAATTCCTGCTGATTACAATTCCTATTGATTGAAAGTGATTTTAATCAGTTCAGTTGTTTTTTTAGAGGATTGACCACAAGATAAATACTCTTTTCCCATATGAGAATATTTGCATTACTACGACACATACAGGGATGAAACTTAAAATCTGGTGTTGGTTTGCTTTGTCTAGCTGTCTCCCCTGAAGAGAAAAACAACTCTCGTTTGAAGACCCTCAGCACCATAATTTTAAATGCATGGGCATACCCATCTCCAATGGATATCAGAAAATTTTAAAAATTCCCTTTCTGAGACTGCCAAACAGCTCAGCCAGTGCAAACATCTACTTGCTTGAGTTCTCAAACGCTGAGCAAACACGAGAATCGGCTATAAAAGATGAAAGCTTACGGTTTATCAAATGTAAAACCCGAATGCTTCATTTCGCTACATAGCAAGTAAGCTTTCTAAAAGATTATTAATTTGTTGGTATTATGCACCTGTGGCATTTTTCATTGTACTTTTTTTTTCCTGAGATCTATAATCCTTATACTTATGGCAAAAATAACCACTGATGTGGAATAACTATCATGGGTCATTCAGATTACTTCAGAATTCTGAGGGGTTGTGGTCTAGGATTTCTCAAACCTCATGTCAGTGACCACCTCAGCCAGATCAGCTCTCTATACATGCTTCTACCCCATGATGGGTATTGAAATTTTTTTTACACAGATTTTAGTGGCCTAGAGGCAAATTTCAGTGTTGAAATCATGAGATAGTGGCTTTGAAGGCATAGTTGACACCTGCTTGAGTGGGGACTCTGAGAAAAACCCAGTGACTGCCTTCATTTTTGAGGCATGAATTTCATCCCGGGAGTGAAACTGTTGCCACCAGACTGCTTATTCAGGAATGCATGGCAATAAGCTTTATCAAAACCCTTAAAGAACCAGCACTGAAGTCCCCATCTGAACAAAAATTCAGTTGCAAGTGCATCAGACCTGGCCTAGAGAGTATAAGACCATAATATGTGGTAACATATCTGAGTCAATAATATCCTAAACCACAATACCCTCCTAATTTTCAAATGATGCATGAAAGCATAATCAAGTAAAAAATTCCATCACAGTAGGGAGTACTCACTTTCCTTCACTGTCATGCATAGTTTGGACAGGCTTACAAAAAGTGCCTGTAATTGGAGCCTTGAACTTCAATAGAGGGCAATTGTCCACATACAGTGAGTTCATCTTTAGATCTAATATCCTAAATGGTTCCTCTGCACTGCAAAATATCTTCATTTGGGTATTATAGTACACAGGTCTTCCTAGAAGGATCTTAGTTAAGGTAAGCTGATGTCCTCCCTTAGAATCTTTTAGCACCCTGGCTCTGTGTGTTGCTATTGGCTGTCAAATCCAGAATTCTGCAATACTGCAGAATTCGCAGTGTCTAACACTGAATATTCCAGTGTCTAACATCAGCTGGGAGATGTGCTTTGCTCCCCTGTCATTGTAATGCTATTGCTGAGAACAAAAGGTGTCCACTGCAATGGAGGACATCTGCAAGTGTTCTGACAAATCAGATTACCCAAAGGTTACTTTATTTTAATTAAAAAAAAAAAGTGAATTAAAACCATTTGGATAGTCTGATAGATAAATTATCCAAAAAACTGCAACATACAGAAAAGATTCAGGAGCCAGAGTCTGGCAATTTCTTTAAAATTTCACACAAGTCGAGATGACAAACAGATGTGTGGAAAATCTAGAAGGCAAAATATAGCCCCCATGTCATTTCAATGATGCCTCTGCTTATCACAGCCTAAATCAACTTATAAAGTATTTTTCTAAATCATAAAACTCTCTTGAGCTCTATTTTCTCAAGACAAACTGGTCTGTAAAGATGCATCAGTCAAACAGAAGATTAATTCATGTTGTACCAAGTTGTTGTTTTTGGCACAGAAGTCAATATTTATAAGACAGAAAGCAGCTGTATCACGCAAGTTAGCATAGTGCATAAATCTTTGCAGCAGGTTACAGCAAGATGATGATACTATCCACAGGTAACACGATGGAAGCACTGCCACAACAGAGCCTTCCTAATGGTGGTCATCCATTTACCAGTGTGAGCCACGCTAATGAGGTCACACTGATTCACTTCATGTCATTTCCCCTTTGGAAGCAATCAGCACAAATATAAACCAGTAATACATTAGAAGAGGTCACCCAGCACAGTACCTCCGTAAAGAGTGAGCTGTTTCTATAGGACTCTGAGCCATATCCAAGCCTGTATGGAGCAATACCACGTGTGGCTACTGACAACAGGGCCTGGGAAGCAGATTAACCCCCTGTCCCCAGGAAAGCTGGCTGAGGTAAAGCGCTGCTCTCAGCTTTGCCTGTGGTGCAGTACTTCGTTCCGCCTCTCTCATCACCCCGCCACATGGGTGGTGGGGGCTGTAGGGAGGGCAGGGGGTTAACTCTCAATTTTCCTTCTGTTGATTGAAGCTTTTGCCTCTCACCTGGTGATGCTGGATGGCAGCTTTGGAGCAGCGGAGGGATAGGGGCAGAGCACTGAGAGGAGTTGTAGCAGATGTGCTTCTGCCTCCCTCACAGGGGGACAAGAGACTTGTCATTTGACAGACATACTGTCAGCCTTCCCCATCACTCCACCTCTCTTGCCTGCCACACCAGCATTGAGACACCCATTCTCCCTTTCCTCCACAACAGAAGCCTAGTGTGGTCAATATCAGGGTCAGGGCACGTTGGCTAGTGCCTGAACAGCAAAGGAGCTTGGGCAAGCCCCTTCCCTTCCCAGCCTCAGCTTCCATATCTTCAGCTCAGCAGTCGCTCCCATCCATGGTATATGACGAGCTCTGCATTGGAAAGGTTAGAGCTGATCTAATTTTTGATGTACAGGGTTACACAGATTTTCCGTATCTCTGTCAGCCCTTTTCCCAGTGCTGAAATTGAGGATATCAGATCCCTTGCCACAGTGTTATTCCTAAAACTAGATGTGAAGGAAGTTCAGCCTGACAAGGTACTTGAGTATTTTTCTCCCTTCTTGAGAACCCTGTCATGCCAAATTTTGGTCTCCTGGCACTTTTACATGAGTGCAGCTACTCACGTACAAGATTGTATGCAGTTTGAAGCCCCTGGCTTTCTCTGTGACCACTGCTGCACTATTTCTGACATTTCCAGCTTCACTTGACAAAATTATGTGTGGTTTTAGGTGAAGATGTTTGAAATTTATTGTTGAATAGATGCAGATTGAACCCACACGGGAAGAAAATACAATAGAAATGTGCAACTCCATTATATGAGTTTATCAGTGTGAATTCTGCATGCTTTATAAATTTCACTAGCATGATCATCTCTTTTGTTCCTAGAAGAGAAAAAGCTAGCAAATATTAATTTCTTGAAATAGGTAGCAGAAAGAGATTTACTTGAAATAAACAAAATAGTTGAAATTAAATTTTCTTGGCAAGATTTGCTTGTGTTGTTCATCAAATAAATGTACATTATGTCTTGCACTGTTACTCAGCTGTGATCCTGTAATGTGTTCTCTGCATCCTGTCAGACATATGATCCTTTGTCCCATAATAGACCCAACTATCTCTCAACCAGCTGAGCTCAGGGTCATCCCAGGGTCAGGCTGGTTAAAGATGGCTGTCAGTTCTCTGCCTGACTCACAGACACACTTTAAATCACCTTTATCTTACTTGTGCTGATGGTTTCCAGCCATCACTGTAGCAGGAGCTGTAGCATATATGTACAATGTAGGGAAACGTCTTATAGCACCCCTGAAAATTTCTCTCTGGATATGCAATGTGCAGTGCACCCAATATAAAGAAAATGCAGCTTGAGGTATAATGTGAAATGGGAACTATTTCAAATACCTTTATGCAAGATAGTTAACAACATGGTTCTCATCCATTTTGCAAATGAAAACAAAAATTCAGAGGGTGAAATATCACCTTTCAGATCAGAAATATAAGTATTACGTAGCCTGAAATTTCCAGCAAAAGGGGTATTTGCATAAGAAGGACAGATAATCTGGGAAATGCATCACCTGATGTTTTTATTGTGATAAATACCTCTCTTCAGCTCTTGATGCTATTCAACTTCTTAATGTTTGTCACTAGTCTCCAAGGTATGGAAGAAAGACAGGCCCTAATTGTAAATTTACACATGCTTTATTGCCAGTGCAATGACATGAACACATTTAACAGGATTGTCATTCCAGTTAATTATGCTGATTCTGACATGTACCTATCATGTCTAAAATTGATAGTGCCTTTCGACCAGTTAGCAGCATCACAATATGTTATGTCGTTCTTTCTAAGGTTAAGCATGTTAGGGGCCAGAGAATGGCAGGAGAAAAGAGTCCCTGCATACTAAATAAGCACTGCTAGCTAACAGCCAAACCTCCTTTAAGAAAACGGCAAATAGCTGAACCTCAGCACATGTTCTGCATTTCTAGGTGTACTCCAGCCCCAGCCCACCTGCCCCAGGCAAAGACAATGACTACATTATGCCTAATAGTAAACAACACTGTTCCAGCCCCTCAGAAACTCTTGGCCTTGTTCGCAATGTGTAGTACGAGGCATCCAAGCAGATGGTAACACTTATTAGAGGTATTAAAGCAGAAGAAAAGGCAGCAGAAAGGGAGGCAACTATTAGAAAACACTTTGTGACAAGGGGAAAAAACAATTTCCATGTTTTCCCCACAGCAGAAGTCTGAATCTGTGAATTCCAGACTGAAGAATTTGGAGGAAGACTTGAAATCAACAGTAAACAACAAACAAGTATCCAATGACAGTAAAACACTGTCCTTACCCTCAGCAGAGTTCTTGATGCTCAGATCAAAGCCTTGCTTTCAAACCTCACACTGAAAAAGCAGGCAGAAATCTGGGGAAACCATACGCGCTCCTTTCCTTCCCACACACCCCAGTACAAACATCACAACGCGTTCCAGAAGAGAAATGGAGGTACGTATATCTTACAGTCACACCTGGATGACAAGGGTAATATTTTCGGACTGTGTAAATTAGAGGGAGGGAGGGAGGGAGGAAGGAAGGAAGGAACGAACGAACGAACGAACGAACGAACGAATAAATTTGCTTTTGTAAAAAATGTATAAAAAAACTTCAAGTCATTCATTTTCTATTGCTTGATTCGCATGCCTTTTAAAGACAACAAGCTTTTGCACTATATCCAAAAGCATAAAACCATGGGTGATGGTATCCAAGCTAAACAGTGCAGAAACCTGGAAGAAAAACCCTAGAGGAATTAAAAAATACATTAAGGAATAGTGACTCTGTTGGATGGTCATGTGAAATGTCTCTCTCTCTGTGTATTATAGCAATTATACACTGTGCCTGAGAAAGAAAGAGATACTACCACTGAATTCTCTCTTCTCTATGCTCTACCCCTGCTCCTACCCAGCCCAGGCAGCATTCTCTCCTTCCAACTATCGCACTGCCTTATAGACAGTATTCTTGGGGACAGTGGCAGCAGAGACTCTGCATGGTTGTCCATCCTCTTTCCTCACATAAGCCTTGCCCTTTTGACCAGCCTCATCCTAACTATTTTACAGCAATGGAAGAACTGCGCCAAGGGGGGAATGTACACTCATGAAGCCTGGAAAACTGAAAAGGCTTGGATCACCAGTGAACAGATCCTGAAGAGCTTGTCTCACAGCTGTGGATAAGAATCTAGGAAACACTTAGCTAAAGCTTTATTTTTAAAATTCTTTTGAATAGAAGAGTAAGATGTATGCAAGGAGTAATTTGTGCCCTTCATTTTCCTAAAAAGAAATTTTGCAACACTTCAGCTTTTGAGTGCATCTAGAATTCATTTTGCTGGTCAAGAAAAAGCAGTATTTTCAGTAGTAGTGTTCTGGCTAAGCACACATACTCCTGCTCACAGTTAAAGGGATATTCACACGTGACAGCTCAAGGAATGTCCTTCAGATCTAGCTGACAAGATCTCTGGAGCAGAGCACAGTCCCTACCTTCGGACAAACTCACATCTATCAGGTATGTCTCAAGACAGGACTGCTGACAAACTTCATTCCTTTCTCTTTTCTCTTTGAGCTCTTCACCTCAAAAGTAGTGTGACTTTTGGGGCTACCTCCATAGTCCTTTTTCTGAGAAACTCCCCACTGAAACTGCTAGGCCTTTTTATATAGCACAAATACAGCAGGAGTTAACCTTTTGTGATTAAAATGTATTTTCTATCTGATACCTACTGACACTTTTTACTCTAAATATTTTACTACAATTAAAAAAAAGAGCCCTACCCTCTCAAATGTGAATGATAAAACTTAGATTATTTAATTAATTAGATTATTAACTTAAATGCAGATTGTTTTTTTTCCAAAGGCTGATATATATTCCTTGCCCCGGAGAACTTTAATGCTGCTGCTCCGAACTAATATGGAATTGTACTAAGCAAAAGACCTGCTTTAAGGATTAAAAACATGAAAAGAAGTGTCCCATTCTCTTGAATCCTAAAGAACACACACATGCATCCATAGACCAGTTTCATCCTTCAACATGGGCACTTCAGACATGTCAGCACATAAGGTAGTTCTCAAAGGTGCTTCACAAAGGAGAATGGCTGTTGGAATTTCCTATATGAAGTAACAGCATCCTTCTCACTCTGAAGTTGCATGCTGAGTGCAGACACCAGGGGTACAGGGAACCCTGTACAGCTGCACAGAGATCTCTGTCCCACGTGGCTGAACACACACGCTGCCCTCAAGGAAGAGGCCGGGTTCCTATCCTCTCCTCTCAGCCAACACGCACCTGAATGCAGTTAATATTGCTCAGCCCTTCCATTCATCTCCTGGCCAGTTTTTTGGTCTCTAAGAGGAAAGGCATTTTATGAAATAAAGATCTAAGGGTTGAAAATGTGTATGTGAGGGAGGGGGGAGTGTGACAAACTTCATAGCCCATGTGAAAGGTTGTTTTGCTTCTAGACCAAAGGGGAGGAGGCCTGATCCTGCTCCCATGGTAGATAACAGATATCCTGCAGGCAAGCAAAGCTGGCAACAGACTGAAATCATGGTGAGAGATGAAAACCTTGTTTTTCTATATGCACAACAAACCAGAAATGTTGACAGAAAAGTAAAAGAACATCTGCTCATGCTGATCTATGAACATTTTCCCTGGCTCCATTAACCTCCCTTCTTTCTCTGTCTCTCTATTTTTCCTAAACTGAAAATCATAATTTTAAATATTCAAGGCTTTTATTTCTCTATTAATCAAATTAAATCTCCTTAGCTACAGTTAAAATACTCTGTGAGGTGCTTCAATCAAAGATTATTTGCCTTGCAATTAGAACTTATTTTTAATACAAAATGGGGGAAATAGAGAACCACAGCTTTAGAATCAATATAGCCATAAATTACATGGAAAAGGAAATGGTGACATCCTAGCTTAAAACAACAGATTTATTATCAGGGAAGATAGTATTTTATTGACAGAGTACATAAGTTTTATAAAGAAAGAGAGAAGGAAACACAGAGAAATCAATGTTAACATGGGCTCGCTCTTGCTTTAAATGCTGCATTTGTAGTAACTAATTTTCATTTTTTATTTTAATTTGTAAAATGTCACATTGAGAAATGGTTAGTGGCTAAAAAAATCTTGTCTGCAGTATTTTCTAAGGCAAAACTCCACTGATTTTAATGAAAAAGATCTGTAGAAGAGAGTCACACTCTGTTCTGTATTTGATCCTGGTTAAGACCAGTTACTAATGGACCTCCTCCATTCTTGTATTTTGAACAGGATAATAGTTCAGATTGCAGCTAAAATTTGTATTCAAACTTCAATGATTTGCACTTATTTTGATTCATACCTGCAGGATAGAGTGAGAAAAATTGTTCTTTCTGATAGCAGTAAATATTTTAAATAGAACACTTTCCCCTTCCACAAGCAGTATTCCTCTGTAGTTGCTTACATATATGATAAAAAAAAACCCTGAATCTCTGAGCAGAAGATTTCTTGTTAGGTTTCCACTACTTTCAGCACACAGTCTTCTCAGTGAAAAGCAAAGGGGAATTTTTTTCCCCTTTGTTGAATACAGAGTTTGCAGTTAGGGTCTGACCCAGAGCCCAGGGTAGACCCTAGCCCAGGTAGTTGTGTCATCTTCTGTTTCAGCTCCAGTGAAAGTAGGAGTCAACCTGTATGGTTGACCGGTCTCAAAACACATTACCATGTTCAAAAAGGAGGATTACATGGAGATTATCTGTATTTCTAATGTCTCTCATCTGATTTCCAATCTGTCTTGTTAGAGGGGCCTCCGCAGAATTTTCAGTGGGTTTTGCCTGTGTTCCCTATATACTTTACTATGTTCTTCAAACCCTTAGGTGAGAAAGATGTGATCTGAAGATAAAACAGTTATCTTTACTGGTGGATTACCAAGCTCAATTAGGCTAATTTTTGGATTTGTCTGACTGTGGGTCTCAGGTGAGCTGAATCTCCCTGGGCAATGAGTCACAGTAGGTCCCATTCAAAGCCAGCCTATATGTCAGGTACATGCTCTGCTAACATTCTAATCTTTCAGTTTGTGAGCTGACAAAAAAGAAAGAAGCAGCCTCTTTGCATGAATCTAAGTTCTGGGGGAACATACATATTTGTATGGATAAAGACACTGCGTGTTTCCTGTGCAGTGTGATCTGAGGTGTGATTGAAGACAGGTCTTCTCAGACCCTTTTTGCCTCACCCGCTATTTTCATAATCCCTGCTTGCCTGATGGCACTGTCAGAAATATAAAAAATAAAACATACAGGGGGATGTAATAAACTGCAAAGTCCCAGGGAGTCCTACCTGACTGCAATACCCACTTCTAAGTCTAAACATATTGGTCATGTTAATACTGTTTAAGGAGTGCTCCTCCAAGATAACATTTTTGCACTGTGAAATATGCATGGCTCTCAGATGGCTCAGCTCAGATGGGATCACTTTTAAGTTTCTAGAGGGTTATATTTTTTACTTACTTTTTCTTCCCCAGCACAGCATGAGGAACACAACACTACCCCAACCAATGCATTTTTTTTATGATCCACCAGTCCACAGAACTATGCATAGATGTTAAATCCACTGATAGTGTAAAGCAGTGCTGCAGGGATTTTATTTCTTGCAAAACAGAGTAGTCTGGTGGAAGTCTCTATCTTTGCTGGGAGCTATTGGGAATATTTTACAAGTATGCTAAGGAAATAAATTGAGGCTTGGATGGCATTTCCACTGCAACTGATGCTTTGCACAAGAGTTAGCTGAGATAACAGACCTACTGCAAAACTAAAGAAAAAGCTTCATGTTATTGGAACAGAGGAGTTTCAATTAAAACCCACCTCTGTGGCTTAGCCCCTTCCATGACCTTCACCTTCTTATGAAGGCAGCGAGAAGTCTGAACAAGTGGTTGTTCTCCGAGTCTCCTCTGATATGCCCCCACTGCTCTGTCCCCAGAGGGGGTCTGTGATTTACGCAGGTGTGCTTTGCACCTGAAGGTTCTCTGGCATGCAGTGGAGGAGGGATTCTCTCTGCTCCCCATTTCCACCACCAGCCTCATCCTCATCCCCAACTCTTTTCATTTCTTAACGAATCTGGTCTCCTGTGTTTTCTCTGCTCTTTATTCCTTGTCACCAGGGCTGAGTGACTGCTGAAGATGAGAGGGAATGAAGAGTGTGAAGAGGGAAGCTTCTGCCTTTGGTCTGAGTCTGATGGGGAATGATGAAAACCACATGGACTATGAAAAAGTCCAGTCCAACTTTCTGTTTACCAAGCTCCCCAGAAACGTCAACATCTGTCACCAAGTTACCCCTAAAAGGGGCACCCCCTTGCTACAGGGCCCCTATGGCAGGTCCCATCCCTCTTCCCCCAGCTCAGGCTGGAGCGGAGGGGTGTTGACAGAGGGAAAGGGAGGTTATCCGGAATTTGGTGATGGTTATATTAATAGACAAAGGACATCGGAAGAGATATCCGTGGCTCAGTGCTGCGGTGCCACCTCAGACTCGCTCAGCCGGATGAGCGGGGAGGGCGCCGGGGCACCCCCGGGTGAGCCTGGCTTTTGCCCGGCCCGCAGCCGTGTCTCGAGGGACAGACCCGCGGCGCTGGGTGCGGAGCAGCGCGGCCGCCGGCACAGCGCCCCCGCAGCCCCCGGGCCAGGCGCGGAGCGAAGCGGAGCCGCCGCGGCCTCGCTCCGCAGTTGTTACAATTCACACAACGGATTTTCCTCGTATTAGTAATTCCCGAAGATCAAACCCGAAGACAGCTGCGAATGCAAACGCTCCCTACAAAATGCGGTAGTGAAGTGTTCAGTCAAAGTAGATATATCCTTGGATTTATTTATTTTTATTTATGCATTTGTAACAGTCGATAGCATATTGCTAATTTTTTCTTTTTTCTTTTTCTTTTTTTTTTTTTTTTCTGGCGGCGAGAGGCCCTCCGAGTTACAACGTCGCGTGGGATAGAATTAGAAAATTAATAAGTACTTTTGGACAAAGCCAAGCTTGTCGGATGCAAACAGGAACCGCTACGCAGCACCGGGACGAGGGGCAGGCACCGGGACAGGCACCGGGGCTAACACTGAGGCAGGGAGCAGAAGTCCCGCGGCTCTCGACCTCTCGGACACTTCCTACAACTCTTGCGAGAAAAAAACTCCTGTATTTTCCTAATCCCCCTGCTTCCCGCTGGCTACACCACATCTGTAGGTGTAGGTACATCATAGGCACAAGAGTTTGTGACTGAGATTGGCTTCATACTTCCTGCTGTCCCTCTTTTGGTCTTATATTTGGGTTTATTTGACTTTTTTTCTTTTTGCTACTTTTACTTTCTTCAGCAGGAGAAGTTTTACAATATGTTGAATTTGTATTTATAAAAACTGGGCGCTCAGAGAAATCATGAACTGGCTATTGGTTTCATCACAGTCGAGTTTGATCGTTATTTGACTGCATTTTTATAAGAATCCATAGTCCCGATTTAACTTTGTGAGATACACACTTCCAAGGAAAGTGGATTGGAAAGCCAAAATAACTGTGAAAGTAATAGTTGAAACATTCTCCGTGTGGAACAAATGCTTAAAATATGTCACTACCCTATAAAAAGTGGCACAGATGCATTTTCCAGGCCTATTTCTGTTGACAATAATGGAATGTGTAAACCTTTTGAAGTTTTATGGCAAAGAGGACTCCTTGCATGATCAAAATCAAAGAAGTTTGTCCCCAAATTCCTAGGCACAAAAGAAGACTTCTTTTCCCCAGAGCACCCGTTGATTTCAATGGTCTTTCTGAGCTTGAAACAGGAGTAACTGTGACCTGTAATATTTTATGACACATAAACCATAAAAGAATAATGTTAACAGTGAAAGTCGGCCAAGTAGTGTGCCTGGGGGAGAAAAGGAATGTTTGCCTCAGAAAAGGAGAAAGGGAAAAGGGAAAGAGAAAGAGAGAAGGAAAGAGAGAAAGAAAGAGAAAGAAAGAAAGAGAAAGAAAGGAAGAGAAAGAAAGAAAGCAAGAGAAAGAAAGAGGGAAAGAAAGAAAGAAAGAGGGAAAG
>NW_020884880.1:12389849-12441536 GCF_003945725.1 Corapipo altera
AAGAAAGAAAGAAAGAAAGAAAGAAAGAAAGAAAGAAAGAAAGAAAGAAAGAAAGAAAGAAAGAAAGAAAGAAAGAAAGAAAGAAAAAGAATTTCTTAAAACACATTATATGCCTATTTATTCAGATATTATTAAGTTAATTATTTATGTATTCCTTTTTTGTGGTTACCAATTTACTGTGATCTTATGGAGCTAACTGCCAAGGGAAGACAGATAAGAGACCTTGCTGCTAAACTTACACGGAAAAAAAACACTCCGAAACTATTCTTTCCCCCCTCAAAAAAAATGACAGCCGCTCCTCCCGCCGGGTCCAGGGCCCGGCCATGCCACGGACGGGAGCGGCCTCCCCCGGGCTCCCTCTCCAGCGCGGAGCTGCCGCCCAGGCTCTCCTGCGGGCGGCCCCGGCGGACGGCACGGTTCGGAACATCCCCGGGGCCTGGCCGGGAGCTCATCGCCTTTCGTGCCCGGGGTCCTCTGGCAATGCCTCAGTGGAGGGGGTACCTGTCCTGAGAAGCAATTTGCCGGTGAAAACTCGTTCGAGTCTATAGCCCAAACGTGAACTGCCATTAGAGAATTACTAATAAATCCCTATTAAGATTGTATTTATGCAGTGATTACGTGAACTTTGGCCTTTGAAGAATCTATGCAATTAACGGCGTTGTCTATCGCCTTTTGCCCAGATTTCTACTCTTTTCCCACAATGGATGGAGAGCGGAGCACGGCTCCACCGGCGCCTCCAGCAGCCGGGTGCGTCTCCAGCCACCTTCTTCCACCCACCGTCACTGCTGAGTAGAAAGCCTCAAGCAGCCCTACCTTCGGCCCCGGACCCCTGTCTGAAAATACCGGATCCCTTGCGGGAGGGGTTGTTTCCCCCACACTTGTACCTCTCGTCGGGGGTACCCGTCTGAACGCCGGTGTCGGCTGCAGTGCGGGCGGGAGGGAGATGCCGAGTTTTCGCTGTTTCTGCAAAACAGCTGAAAGCGGATAAAATTTAGTAAAAAGCTGGTGGGCAAAAATGAGAAGAAAGTTGACGCTGCCGGGGAGACAGCGAGAGAGAGAGAGAGGGAGAGAGATGACTCTGTAATTGTTGCCTTTACCAAGGCTGTGAGATTAACTACTGGGATTTATTCTAAAGTGACCCATCACCGAATTCATTTCTGCTTGAACTTTCGGTGAACCTGAGATTAAAGAGGGGTGAGCAGCTAAGCAGTTTGTTGTTAGCTGCCTTTTCAACAGCCCTTTCAGACTGAGTAAATATTGATCGGTTTCAATCTGATTGCCCCAGAGGAAAACACCAAAGCATCTCAATAGCCTCCAAAAGTAAACTTTAAAGGTGAACAGCAGAAATGGCCTTAAGTATGATAGGAAGATGCTAAACTCCGTTTGACATTTGGATGCGGTTTGGGTTGGTGGGTTCTGATGAGTTGGGGGTTTTTTCTTTATTTTTTCCCCTGAGACCCTAGAGAGAAAAATTAAAATACATTTTACAAGGTGCAGAAATAAAAGGATCCTTACGACCTGAAGGGCAAATTACTGTCTTCATCAGGGCAAAGCACGAAAGTACGCTGTGATTTTTTTTAGCGATATTTTTGTGGTAGAAACTCTGAACTAGAGATTTTCATTTCTCTTCCCCGGACTACCTGACCCGAAAGGCTGATGGTATCGAAATAATAACAACGCTAACAAAATAAAGCAGGATCAGGATGTTTGGAACGTCTTTCCTAGAAATCGATCGTGACTGCGGGGAAAAGATTTTATATATATACATATGTAAACATAACCGAGGTTTGGTCTTGGAAGGAGAAGGGATTCTTTGCCCGCGAATCGCTCACCACAGATTGACACACTGAAAAATGTCTTGTCTCTCGCATTTAGGCTATAATTTATGGCCACTCTTTCTAACACATTAAGTCAGCACCGGGGGAACCGAGTTGTAGATCCGGATTCCAGCAATGTTTAGATCCAGATTTCGATATTGAAATGTCCTCATTGGCATGCAAATGCCACTTTAACACATCCAAATCTCTGGAAGAAGGCCATCTGTTTTGCTTTGTGGTTTTACCCTAATAAACAAAAGGTAAAGTATATGGCAGGCGGGGAAATGAAAGAAATAGAGTCATCGGCGGGAGCCTTTGGAGACAGCGCTGCTCCCTTGCAGATAGCTCGGCTCTTGATATGGCCGCCACGCCTTGCAAATCAGGGCTTGTCTCTTTTGACACCGAAGTGAAGAAAATTTCGTTGACTCTCTGCGGATCCCACAGAGCAAAGCCTGCGTGGGCAGCCCGGCCCCAGGAGAAGCCCGGTAGCACTTCCCGCAGCTGGGCCGAGTGAAGGAGATGTTACGCGTGTTTGCGTTGAAATTCAAGAGGCATCAGTGACTTGAAACACACCCCCCCCCCGTTCAGCTGAGCGTATCTCTGCTCTGTCCTGCCACCCAGGTTTTCCCCACACAGGCTCCTCTCCATCCCCGACCTGCTGTCCACTTGACACCTCTTGTAATACTTATTATATTTATGTGTGAGAGCTTGCTCTTTTACCCCCCCCCCCCCCCAAAAAAAAAGGAGGAGTGTTGGGGATCGAGGACGAAGGGTCAACGGGCTGAGGTTCACGACAAAAATATTCTGCCAAGAACTGGGAGCCATCTCCCACCTCGGCATCCCATCAGCCGCTGGGATGGCATTCCGAGGTGGGAGAGAGAAGCCAGACTCACTCAGTGCCCAGGCTAATTAAATGTGCAGTCCTTGGAGAGAGGCCTGCAGTGTGAGGAAAGACTGGCTGAAGACAGTTTCTGCTTTTGAAGGGTGCTCTGTTTATATAGTGTCAGCATCCACCTCGAGGTGAAAAGGTTAGCACTTGACCCAGGAAGTTCTCGTGTTTGTGTTTTAGAAATAGATTGGGACCATAAATTCCTCCCAGTTATGGAGAAGGGAGAGAACGGCCTTATATTTTCTAACAATAATATTTGAGCATAGGAGAGGAAGAAGCTTTGTGTAAGAAGTCAGACTGAGCAACCAGAGCTCTAACCCTGACAAAACAACACATGAGGAGTAAGGTTGTGAGACTCTTGCCTTTTCCCCTTGGAAAGGCTTCAGTAGAAGAAAATATAGGAAACAAAACTGTTGAGCCCAGCCTGTGACTCAGCACTGACGTCATGCAGAGGTATGCAGACAAGGGCTACCTGAAAGTGGAATATATTTATTACAGACATTATAAGGACCCGTAAATCCTGCCCTGGTTTCCCTCATTTGTGGAATCCCAGAGCTTTTCATGATTGTACAGAAAAATCAGGAGGACATTTCGCTCACACACGACAACTGATAGAACTCAGTGTACCCGCAGTACAGCAAAGCACGGTGCGTCATGCAATGGTCTGGACACCAACCACAGAAATTATACATTCATTTGGCCATTCATCACATTCACAAGTAGGTTGAAAAGACATCAAGTCTAAAGGAAGGTTAATATGAAAATAGGAAGAGGTGAGGTATTTTAGATGGTTGAACCCTTTGGTTGAGCGTAATCCAACACAGCTTTTGGGGCAGGGGGAAAGGGAGAGGAAGCAAGCACACCGGATAAGGTTTACAAAACCTAGTGCAATTGAAGCCTTGTTTGTCACATTACAGAAATAGCGCTACTTTTTTTGAGGTATCTGCTTGAGCTTAAGATGTTTACTTGATACGGTCGTTACTAATATAAAAGTGGGTCCAGTTTGGCGAATGCACTCACCCTGCTTAACCTGATAATCGAAACATCATTTCTAGAAAAATCTGTAAAAAGATAAATCTCTCGGACAAAGTATTTACAAGCAACAAACTCATAGACACGAACAAAGAATACATTAAATTAAGGGGATGAAAGTCCTATAAGTCGTGTAAACACTTGCAATAGTGCATCTCTTTGTGAGGTTATGTACCCTAAATAACCTGTCGTTCACTCGGGGAAACTCGGAGAAACGTCCTTGCCGTGGAGGAGGGAGACCCTTACACGCGTGCCAACACAGCTCCTCCAGCAGAAAAGGGAGAGGGGGCAGGGAAAAAAATCCCCTGGCACCAAGGCGCCGGCACTCGGAGGAGCTGGCACCCTCGAGGTCGGGCGGAGGCGGGGGCGGTGGAGGTAGGGGGAGTGGGAGCGGCAGCGCGCCGAGACCTCTCGGGAGACCGACTGACCGACCGAGGGACCGACAGAACGGCGGTGAAGGGACGCGTGCCGCGCTGGCGGGGGCGGCGCGCCGGGCAGCTGTCGGGGCGCGGCCGACCTCAGTTGGAGGCAGCGAGCGTGTCCGAGGTTGAGGAGGCGGGCGAGGCGCTGCAGGGCGAGGAGCAGGACTTCTCCGATGACTCCTCTGCCTTCTCCTCGCAGCCCGTAGGGGTGGCAGGAGAGATGGGCAGCAGCCCCTCTTTCTCCCGTTTCTTTTGTTTCATTCGTCGGTTTTGGAACCAGATCTTCACCTGCGTCTCGTTGAGCTGGAGGGAGGCGGCGATCTCCACCCGCCTGGCCCTGGTCAGGTATTTGTTGAAATGAAACTCCTTCTCCAGCTCGGTGAGCTGCTTGGTGGTGAAGTTAGTTCTGACGGTGTTGGGCTGCCCCACGAAGCCATACTCGCCAGCCTTGCCTGCGAGGGGACATGCAGCGGTAAGTAAGTGAGTGCAAATGATTTATAGGGGACTTAATCAATATGTCCACACCGACTAAGCGATAGGGAGCAAGAACTTCTTTGGATAAGAGGGAAACCCCGGCAGGGTGAGTGATGGAGTGCGAGGTGCTAAACCGGAGTCAGCCTCTAGTGTCAGAGGAAACTTGATAAGTGGTTTATGAATTACGAGCAATATGACCGTGGGAGAGGAGGAGAAGTGGGAGTCAGGAATAAGTGAGGTATAAGCGGCGCTGGCTTTCAGCACCGCGGGCAGACAGCCGCGACTGGTCCCAGAGGTGCGGGCCGCCCTACCTGCCCAGCGCCCGGCGGGGCACCGCACCGCTTTCGCCGCACCCGCGGCGGAGAGAGACAGGAGCGGCCCCCGCCCCAGCCCTCCCGCCGGCCACTGACCTGTTTTGGGTGGGTTTCTTTTCACTTTCATCCAGTCGAAGGTTTGCGCCGGCGACGAGGTCTCGGCGGAGGGGGAGCGGGCGTTTTCCCGGTGGCCAGCGTGGAGGGGAGACAGGGCATGGTTGTAGGTGCCCAGGGGCAGGCTCTGCTGCTCCTGCCCGTAAGGGGGAGGCACGTACTGAGCGGGGCCCCCCCGCGTAGCCCTGGTGCGGGTGCTGCGCAGCGGCGGAGGAGGAGATGCTCCCGGAGTACACGGCGGGGGCACAAGGAGGGAAGCCGCCGCCCAGCTCTGCGTCCTGCCCCAGGGTGTAGGGACCGTACGCCGGTCCGAAGCCCTGCGCGCCGTAGGTCGGGCCGCAGCCGGGGTGCGCGTAGGACACCCCCAGGCCGCCGTGGTGCTGGTAGGCGGCAGGCTGGGCCGGGGAGTGGTGGTGGTGGCGGTGGGGGCTGATGGGCACCCCGCGGCCCGCCAGGAAGCGGTCCTCTCCGCTGCAGCTGCTGGCGCTGACGGCGCAGGGCTGGAAAGTTGTAATTCCGTGGTCGGGGTGGTAGGCGCGCCCGGCGCAGCCTCCCGCCTCGCCGCCGAGAACGGGGTACTCGAGGAAGGAGCTCATCCTCGCCGCTTCCCTCTGTCACGCCGCCACCGGGTCTTCAGCGTCCGGCGGGGCCGCGCCAACTTTCCCACTTCCTCCATGGGGCCGGCAGGAAAATGACACGAAGGCGCCGGCAGCGGGCAGGCACGTGGGGGGCGGCAGCCAATGGCTGCGGCGCCCGCGGGGCTTCCCCGGCTCCTGTCGCTGATACAGCGCCGCGTCGGGGGCATTTAAACGCCGAGCGCTCCGACGGCGCGGCACCGCGGGGCAGGGCGGCGGCGGCAGCCCCCCAGGGAGGTGGGGGGCCGGACCGTACACACGCACACACACACCCCGCCGCGGCAGCCCCCTGGGTCTCACCCGCCAGCTGAGAGGGGAAGGCAGGAGAGACCCGAAGGCTGCGCCCGGCCCGCGGAGCTCACCGGCCGTCCCCTCCAGGGTGAGTGCTGCTGCGAGGGCGCCCCAGCATCACCCCTGCTGCCGGCGCTGTCAGGCTTGCGCGGGGCTCATATGTCGCCCCTCAACCACCGGTCGGGGAAGCGGGGGATGGAGGGGAGAGGCGACTGGATCTGCGGTACGGGGCGAGGGATGGGGCGGAGGGCGGCAGGGACAGCATTGAGAGCATCAGCCCCTGGACCGGGGTTGAGAATGGGACGTGAATGCGGCTGGGAACTGCTGTGGAGACGAGAACGGAGATAGGGACAGGGATGAAGGTAAAGATAAGATGGAGAATAAGCACGGGGTCGAGGATATGGATGTGGATGGGATGCGGGTGGAGATGCAAGGGGGACGGGAATAGTGCCGGTGCCGAGGGATCTCGCTGGTCCTGCACCGCCGCAGTCCCAGGGCGACGCCACGCCAAGAGTTAAAGGGGCTTGTCCAGTTGCATCACGAGGCGGCCGTGGACATTAGCATGGAAATGAGCCTCTTCTGGGACTGACGGCCATTGTACTCTCCCAAACTCACTGACCAGCCCCTGTCCCTCATCCCTGCTCCCCTCGCACCTCCGCCGGGCTCACTCACGCCAGCCCGAGGCTGGGGTAGGGAAGGAGGAGGCGGGGGGCAGGGGGACAAATGATTGGGCGGGGGCCCGCGGGCTCCGCAGCCCATCTGCTGGGTTCCCGCGGCGCCGCTGCCGCCCGCTCGCCCTGGGACCGAGCGTGGGGACGGCTGTCCGGGGTGCCGCGGGTCGCAGCCCGAGGAGGCGGCCCGGGGCAGGGGCAGAGGAGCGACGGGAGGCGCAGGGCCCGCCGCCCCGGCCCCTTTGTTCCTCCGCTCCTCCACCCGAGTCGGCGATGGTGAGAGGTGGCAGATGGCCAGTGGTAGAGGCGGCCCCAGGACCCTTGGGAACCGCACTGAGCGTCGACTCAAACCCACCCCTTCCCAGTTCCTTGGGGAGGTGGGTAAAAAAATGGGTCCGTGGCCAGAGAAGGAGGAGGGGCGGTGAGATGTTACGACCTCATATTCGGTTTACGTATGGGGAAAATGAAAAGGGAGGCAAAGGCCGGGCATGCGTCCATCCCGGTGCACCCAGCCATCTGCAGGCAGAAAGGACGGCAGCAAAAGTCTTCAAAAGACATCCTGCAAAACGTTAACCTTGGAAAAAGATGGATGGATGCCACCAGCCCCAGGAGGGCCTACTCCCTCTGTTTCTGCAGGTGCTGACTCTTACGTCCCTCTGTTCTCACGCTCAGTTCTTGCTTGTTTTAAAATCCAAAAGGCTCTTCTACCCTGCCCCTTCTCCTTCCTCACAAACACACACCCCCCTACATACTCACCCTCAAGCTCCTCCCTCCCACACGAACTACAACTCTCTCTCCTAGGTGCAAAGCTCTCCTACTGCTATTAGGTCAGCCCTTATCCCATGCCATCTCCAAGGCCTCTCTACCGTCAACCAAAACCGAAGGGCTGCTCTCTCCACCACACGTCTATCCCGGTGCACTCAGTATGTCTATTTGTTCTGATTTACTACAGAGGCAGGAATACTAAGGGCCCTCTGGAAAGGTTCAGTTTCTTAAACTGCAGGGGGCCAGGGTGGAGGACAAGAGCAACAACACTCCAGAGGCGTTTATGGTATTATTCTGCACCAGTTTTGGCTATGGTTACAGATGTAAACACATTTATTTCATTCTTGTAAACCATGTATTATAAATACAGCATAAGGCAGAGAAAAAAGGCAGGCGATCAGGACTGTTTACTAATAAAAGGGCTGACACCTTTTCAGTCAGCCAAAAAAAAAAATATGTTACTATAAAGAGATCCATTTTACCCAGAAATTCCGATGAATCACAGCAATTTCCTTACAGTCTCCAGCATCCTGAAATCCTTTTTTCTCTCCCTTTTTCGTGCCATTGTCTCTTGTTGCTTTGTCTCTCTGACGGGGCTGTGGGGGTTTGCTGTCTGTTACTAAGCGTGGGGGCAGCATCATGAGAAGGGCCGGAGCAGAGGGGGAACGCACACCACACTCTCCCTCCTCCCCAACCCGGCGAGAGGGAGCTACTACCTCTTCCCCCTGCCCGCAGGCCAGGAGCGGCCCCTCCGCGACTTCGCTCCGCGTTTCCTGCCACGAGACGGGGGCCGAGGGGGCCATCCCGGCACTTTAGGCTTTTCCGTGGGAGTGTGCCCTCCCTGTGGTCCCAGGGCTCACCGGGGGACACGGAGGCGGCTCCTACTCGCTGAATTCCCCCATTTATTTAAATGCAACTTATGAAAAGTTGAAACCTTGTAGCACATTTTCTTTTGTTGTCGTTGGTTTGATTTGGGTTGGTTTAAGCGTTGTCAGCATCCGGAAATCCGGGCACAAAAGAAACCCCATCCCTTACACGCGCGTTGTGATCCAATTTAACCCAGTGGCAAAGGAGTTAAAATGCCGATGAAGCTGCTCGCTTTCCGCAGGGACATGGCTGGAGCAGAGAGAAGAAGAACCAGGACCGAGGTTTCACCGCGCCCGCCCGCAGCTCAGCCAAGCTGTTGTTTTAAAAGAGCAATAAAAGTGAATTATGACTAAACGCCTTCTCACTTAATGGTTTTAGACGGGGATCCCCAGCCCCGGCAAATACGTAAGAGGATTTTTATTTGTGCATGTGTTCCTGCAATTGATCTCTTTGATGACATTCTCATTCATAGAAAGAGTTTGATTTATGACTTTCGGAAGAATTGCGTTCAGCCCTTCCAGCTATAATCCACGCATCCCAGCTCCACAGCGTGTTGCAGAGCTGGGAGACAACACTCCTCGCATGGACAGACAGCGGAGCCCCGTTCACAAACACCCACCCAAGCCCCGCTCGACCGTGTAATGTAACCACACGCACTCATATGCACACAAGAAGCCGCGAACGCACCCTCCCCGGATTCCCCATCCCCGGAGCGACAGAGCCCCGCTGGCATCTGTTGCTCGCTTTTAGCCCGAAGGACGGGGCTCACCCTCCGCCTTGGGGTCTCCCGCAACGCTGCTAGAGGGGTGGCAGGCAATTTGGTTGAGATTTCTGAAAGCCCGTCTTTGCTGCCGCCGGCAGAAGAATGAGAAGCCGGAGGAAATTGTAACTTTAAAGTCATAGAGTTTCCCCTTTGCGTTATCAGTTCTTCACCTCGCAAGGTTTAAACAGAAAAATATCTTCGGTTCTGACCCCGCACCACCCCTCAAATGATGGAGTGGAAGGGCTGGTTCCTACCTAAATACTTTTTCTTCCCCCTATGTTTCTGCCACCCTTTTGATTTCACAGGCACTAACTTCTCCATTTCCTCTCCTCCTAGAGCTGATTTCTGGACTGCTCAGCATGTGAGAAGTAACCAGGCGCATTCTCTGTGAACTCTGATATTTTTTGTGATATGCTTCCTGAAAAATCTTGCTGGCTGCTAAGCACTACTTTCTAGAAAAACAGGAGATTTTTTTTTCTTAAAGAACCTTTCCATTCGTTCATGTGACTGGCTAGTTTTTGCAGGAGACGCTTATCCTACTGAGTCTCTCTTATGTTCTGCCTGTAACAGAGAAAGTGTTCGTTCATGCTTTTGTTACAGCTCGCATTTCCAAGTTTTGCATCCTCACAGAGATAAGATGCTGCGTTTATCCATTAAAAGGAACAAATCTCCATCAAACCTGTGAACGATTTTAATTTCTTTGTTTTTTTTTTTTCTTTGTGATAATCCTTGCAATAAAGAATTTGAATGGGCTTTTCCTCTCTAATAAACATCCTAATTTGCCAAAAGGGAAGAGCTCGTAGTCAGAACGTTGGATTTTGATTATTAGTAAATTAATAGTGGAAGGGATGGGAAGAGATACCCATCATGTTATCAGTCTTGAAAGGCGAGAGAAAGAGAGGAGTAAGAAAAAGAAAAAAGAGAAAGCTCCTTGTAGCAAACAAGAATTTATTCTACCAAAAATACTTATGACAATGCATCCTAATGCAATACAAAAATAAAAAGAAAGTGAAGATACATTCCTATATGATCACTTTCTTACAGACCTCATATATTGCTTTCATAGAAGGACCTAGAATGTGGCTAGGTTAAAACTGAACACAACTAAAACTTCATAAGAAACGGCAAAATGGCATAGCAGAGGGAAGTAACAAACAGAAAATACTGACAAGGGAAAAGGAGGGGAAAAATAAAATTAATTCACTGGAGGGGAAAAAAGTAATAATGAGGAGAAAGCAGGACCCTTGGAGAGGACGTCTTTAATTTCTCAGTAATTCAGATGCTGCAAGTCAATTGTGGTGAGTGTGTCTGTAAAAAAGTCGAAACTGTCAGCAGAAATATCTACGGGACTGTCCAGAGATCCTGGCAAACTGGGGGAAACTGCATCTGAAAGCTGTAAGCAGGAATCTGTGGAGAAAACGCTAAAGTCCTGTAAAGAAGGGACATCTAGGGCCTCAGGACTGTCATTGTTCAGGCCAGCTGCACAGTTCTGGGCCATTGTTGAGAGGCAGTTTTGAACAGTGGGTGACTGATGTTGAAAATGTTTCAGATTTTTCTCATTGCTCGTTAAAGGCGAAACGGGGAAAGTTTGGGATTCGCCATTGTGCGCATTCTGCGCCTGCTGCTGGGAGAGGGCATTCTGCTGGAAAGTGTAGCCTTCCCGCTCCAAGAGAGCACCGGAGACGTTGCTAAGGGCTTGCTCGAAGAGGGATTTCTCCTCTTCCTCCTCCTCCTCTTCCACCGCTTTTTCGGGGTCCTCTAGGCTCTTAAATTTCCCCTCGCCGTTTTGGTTCTCCTTGCACTGGGTTTGTCTCTTGTGCTTCATCCTCCTGTTCTGGAACCAGACTTTGACTTGTCTCTCAGTCAGATCCAGCAAGGCTGCAATCTCAACCCTCCTTGGTCTACAGAGATACTTGTTGAAATGAAATTCTTTCTCTAGCTCCAAAAGCTGGGTGTTGGTGTAAGCCGTCCTCAGGCGCCTAGATCCACCGCTACCGCTATCGGGGATTTCAAGGGGGTCTGTTAAAAAAAAGAAAAAAAAAAAAAAAAAGAAAAACACCACCACCACACGCACCCCAAAGCATCACCACCAGAACAGCAAAAGCAAAAACGCACGGACGCACACACAAAACAGATAAATGCACGGATTGAATTTCAGCACCCGAGCACATCGCATCCCCGGGGGGGTGGGCGGGAGTGCTCTCTCTGCATGTATGTGTCTATATCTATATGTCCATATAGCATAAAATAGCAACTGCAACAAAATGGCCGCCTTTGGATGCAGTAAACCCATTGTGTTGCACTGCTGAGCGCCCTGTGCTGCGTGCCCCTCGGCCACCTCTGCCAAATCGCTGCCTCCAGCTCCCCAACCTCCCCACACCAGAGCAAACTTTATATTAGCCATACCGCAATTTATAATTAATGCATCAGCTGCTTAGCTGAGCGGGAGCAATCTATCACTCTTCATTACTGTCAAATATCCTAACTCTAGGACGGCGAGACAAGAGAGGTCAGCTCCAACTCAAATAAATCATCCCGCATTAAGCAAGTTTGGGGAAAGTTTGGGTTTCCAGCGATCACCGCCAGCTCCGTCCTTCCCGCCCGCCCGCCCTCCTTCTCGTCCCCCCGCGAAGCCAGGGGGATGCGGGGAGCCGAAATAGCGGCCCGGCGGGGCCGGCGGCACGTCTTTGGACTGACCTTTGTGGCTGAGGCAGGCAGGTCCAGCGGCTGAGGCGGAGGCCGAGGCGGGCGGCAGCGCGGATCGCTTGGACGCCTTTTTCTCTTTCATCCAGGGGTACTCCGGGGGTGGTGGGGCGCCGGCGGGGCCCGGGCTGCCGCTGCGGCCGCGGGGGCTCGCCTTGGGGCGACCGCCGCCGCTGTGGCGAGGGTGGCTGCCGGGGTTCAGGCTGGGGATGGTCTGCTCGAAAGGAGGAGGAATCAGTGTCGAGTGTGAAAGCGTCGAGTTCTTGATTGATGAACTTTGAAATGTATCACCGACAGGGGGAAAAGATGTCAGGCACTCAGCAAGCGATGGCTGGCTATTGATAAAACCGATCTCTCGCTCAAATGCGAAATTCATGGCCTTCAACTGGCAGCCCCCGCGGAGAAAAAGTTCCCTCGGATTCAGGGGGCTCGGGGGGGGGAAGGCCCAAGAAAAAGGAGAGAGAGGAGAAAAAAATATAGCATAGAAGATCGCTGGTGGGGTGTTTTTTTTCTAATTCACTGATTACAGCCGTATGGGGACCGTGCTACTATTAAACTATTGAATTCATGGAGACAAGGTTGAAATTGGACCGAATTGGCTGTCACATGATTGCCTCTGCCCAATGACAATTTGGGCTTTAATCAAAAGAAGCCACTGTCTGTTTGATTGATCCAAAAAAGTCGGGAAGGAACGCCTCATTGGGGGCCAGAAAGGCTTTATTTACACTTTTTTTAAAGAGGGAAATGATATGTCGAGTATCTATCCCCTTGGCGTCCTAATCTGAAGTGATCGGGGGTGGGGGGAGGGTGCGTGTGCGTGGATATATTTGTGTGAGAGGCTGTGAGTGTGTGTGTGTGCGCAAGTGTGTGTGTGTGTGTGTGTGGCTGCTTGTCCTGCAGCCTCCCTCGCATCCACCCGCACACTCTTCTCTCATTGTTTGGGACTGTCAGGAAAACGCTTTGCACCTCACAAATCATTTAAGCACCTCAATCTGACGCCTTGAGTCATTAACAAAGTAATCCATTAATCTTTAAAGTTTTGACACCGTCAGGCCCCCGCATAAGAAGTTACACCCAGGCAGGAGTGAGAAGCAGAGGGTCCCGATTTTTTCCTAGGAATAGCACTTCCTCCAAAACTAGTTTCTCCTTCCCGTTCTCCTTCCCTACTCAGCCTCGATGGGCTCCTTTTTATTTCTTTTCTTTTTTCCTTTTTTTTTCTTTTTGTTTTCTTGAATTTTTTTCCCTTTCTTTTTTTTTTCCTCCTTTTTTCCTTCTTTTTTTATTTTTTTTTTCTTTTTTTGGTGGCTAACGGGGGTACAGTACGGAGAACAATTCCTCGCCGGTGCTGAGCCAGTGTTTATCAGGATCTTCCTCAGCAACCTTGCTTCTAGGGGAAGAGTCATATAGGCAGCAGCCCCGGTGCTTCATGACTTCCCTTCTCCAGTTGGCTTCCCGGGATTGGACCGTAAAACATAACTCTAGGAGAACCTCTCTGGGTGAGCCAAATGGCGAGGCTGCAAACGTGTCTGGCTGTTGCCTCTTAAAAAAAAAATATGTATCCCGTGCCTTAGCTTGCAAACGATACTCCCGGCTGCTGGCATAATTTGCTTAATAACCGTAGTAGGCTGGGTCTGGTGAGTATTTTCGATTACCAGGAAATATATGGGCTGGTAGCGGGTTTGTTTTCACGGGGCCAGGCAGGGCGAAAACGCTGCGGGGTTATGACTTGAGACACGGCACTCGCTTCCGACGCTTGGCTCTCGCCGCCGCCGTCTCCAGTCGCCCCTACCAGGTCGAGGCAAGTCCCGAATTTGGATGCTTCGGGCACAGTTTTCCAACCAGACCGAAGTGAGAGGAAGAGCGATGACAATGATGGCCACAGTCACCAACCCGCCGAATCCTATGGTCACAGCCGCCCTGGGCAGCCTGGACGGGACTTGCTTTCCCGCGGAACCCAGAGTGCCCAGCAGGGTAGGGTGCGCCGGGGGCCGAGGGGAAGTCGCTTCCGAGTCGCTCTCCGCGTCCTCCAGGAGCCAGGAACGATAGCCAGAGCGATGAGGTGCCGTCTCGCTTTATTTTCGGAGTTGCCAAACGGGTCGGCAACAGTCTTCGTAATTACTGAGGAAAAAAAAAAAAAAAAAAAAAAAGGCGGGGGGGGAGGAAAGAGAAAACAAGACCCCAAGCACTCAGCGGTTCAGTCTGCGTCCAGTCTGCACGAAGTGCATTTAAAAAATAGGTTTTAAGTTAATGCACCCACAAGATGTAGCATATCTGCGAAGGCATTGGAGAGAGGGGGAGGGGAGGGGCCGGGAGGCTTTAAATGGGCTTTTTGGTGGTTGCTTGTTTAAATAAAATATAGAACGAGACTTGTCATTTAATCCCTCAAAAGGGATGACTTACAAATATCGATGCTGTTGGAAAATGCAAGGGGTTTAATTTTCTTGCTTTTAGTCCAAACAAAGCTCTGGTGGTGTCTGTGCGCGATCAATCTTGGCCGCCAAAAGGTTTGACAGCTTACTGGCCCTTAAGAACACATTTAAAGCTTCTTGGTCTTTCCAAGATCAAATGTGGCCGAGAAAAGAGGCAGAGCAAGAAACGCAAGTAAACAAGACAAAAAGCTGCTTTTAAAATATGCTGGCAGAGGACTGAGCTGCTGGGGAAAGTCCAGTTTTATTTTACTTCTTGATGCCTACGCTGGGGTCGGGTTTTTCTTTTTCTTTTCTTTAATTTTTTTCCCCTCTGGAAAATATTGGGATTAACAGCAGGATGACAAATAATAAAGAGAGAGGTTTGGACTTTAACCAGGCTTTGTGAGTAAAACCTGTGTGGGTGTCTCTATTCTGCACATTTGTTTCTTGTGGTTAGTCTAATACAAAAACCACCTGGAACAAAACCTTTGGCGAGAGGACGCAAAATTCTTGGGGAAATCAATTACTGCTGCCTCCAGGGGGATCTTTTAATCGGGCGAATCTTAAAAGCGAAATTACAAATTCTTATGTGCAACCTACAGGGTTCGAAGAAGGGATTTAATACTGTTTATGGAAAGAAGGGGACAAAATCGCCTGTATTTTTCTTTCTTCGAGTGGGAGGGGAGTAAAACGTCAAATTCCTTCTTTTTGAGCATTTTCCTTAAGGTAACTCGTGGTGCTAAAGGAACCACGCAGTAAGTATCGTGACTGTACCGTTACCTTTTGTTGTATCTAACCTAACTGATCCGAGAGGGGGGGGGCGGCTTGAATTTTATACGGGCGCTCCTTTGAAACGAGCAATGTCTTGAAATGTGGCAAAAACGCTTCCTTTGCCTACAAAAATAATAACCAGTCTTCGGTCTGTATTGGGTAGTAATCAGTTTTCAATGAAAAATATCAGCCTACATAGCCTTTCTTTCCACGGTTACATGTCTGCATATACAATAAACAGCACGGTATAAATCTATTTGCTGTTCTTTTCTTTGACTGAGCACGCTTTATCTATTTATGCAGAAAAGCTCTGTATAGATTCACGGATGCATGACAATGTTTCAGCATCAGGCAAGGATGGTTCTGGGAACAAGATAAAGCCCAAAGATTAATAATATTTCAGTATGAGACCAAAA
This sequence comes from Corapipo altera, assembly GCF_003945725.1. Taxonomy (NCBI): domain Eukaryota; kingdom Metazoa; phylum Chordata; class Aves; order Passeriformes; family Pipridae; genus Corapipo; species Corapipo altera. The sequence goes on from NW_020884880.1 coordinate 12,405,202, forward strand.
TGGCGACATTTTTTTTCTGTGCTCTAAAAGATACAGATGGTGAACAGCGTACATTATTATCTACATAGCATAGGAATATGTCTTTATAAACATGCAGGGGTGTATTTTACCTAGTATATTAAGGTCCGTTTTGATTTATCTTTCAAGTTTCAATCTGAAAATTATGGACATTTCGCCTGAAAGGAAGAAAAATGGGATTTAAACACAAACTTGCGGGTTTCTCCCTTCTACCTCGAGCTGATTCGGACCGGAGACCCCTACGGGTGCCCGTTTGGGGTCGGGACAGTCGCCCTTCTACAGTACCGTGTCCCCCTCCTGCGATACAAACACACACGCACACACATCCACACCCCCACGAGGGAAGAAAGGGAACACAAGGCTCCCCTCCCCCACAGCTTCAGGCTACGGTGGGAGGAAAGACGGCTCGGCAAGAATGAAACAAGGTCCAAATAAAATAATAAAAATACTAATTATTTTTTAAAAAAAAAAAAGGTAAAAGGAAAAATCCACTTCTTAAAGGAAAAGCTAAAAACGACGGCGGGGATGGCGGGTGGAAGTAGTAGCAGAGTGCACATCCACGCCCCAGCCGCATTCGCGGTTCGGCCGGACCCTTCTCTACCACCACTGCTCCCCAGTGCTGGCGGGGCTCCGGAGCCCCGGCTCCCCTCTTTCCGCAGCGGGTCAGCCCAGGAACAAGGCGACCCCTCCGCGCCAGCACCCACGCAGAGCTTTATCCTGAGCTCTGCTCCCATGTGCTTCACACACACCCTTGTACACACATACACGCACACACCCCCGCTGGCCTCCTCGCTCTGCTCCGCCGCCGGTCCCCCCTCAGACCCCGCGGGGAGGGGGCGATCCGCGCCCGCCTGCCCTCCGCGCCGGGCGGGCACCGCGCAGCGGGTGCGGGAGGAGGCAGCAGCCACGGGCCCTGAAGCCCCGCGGAAGGAAAGAAAAAAAAAGAGAGAAACATAGAGGGAAAAGGGAGAGGAAAAGAAAACTCTCTCTCCATGCCTAAGAAATGCTGTAAAGGCGTCTCGGGGCCCTTCGGGTGGGCGATCAGATCCTCGTGTGAGTTTACAGGCGAGTTTCCTATCTCCCCACGTCATGAAGGGCTCTCCCTTCCCCTGAGCTGTGAAGAACATGTTCTTAACTCTTTCTTATTCAGAATAAAAACTTTATTTTTTTTTTCCAGAACGTGAGCAGCAAGGAATGTATAACTTTCAAAACAAATCTAGCCTTTTCAGCTTCACACGCTTTTCACCTAGCTGGATGTTACAAGCATAAAGTATTCAAACCGTGATCTTTTTTTCCCAGATTTTATTGCATCATCATCATCATCGTTATCACCATTTTTAATAAAAGGAGCTACTAGTTTCCTTTCAAATGATATTTCCAACACGTGCCGATATGCCATCTAACATATGGCCAGGTAAATACCGCCTGAATATTCAGGGTACAGATTTTTTTTATATATATATAAATATGAACAAATGGGGATAAATAAAATTTTAAACACTTAGATTATTCAATGTTTGCAAAAAAAAATATAAATAAATCTGAATGTTCACCAGCATACACACATTGAAAGACTTACACGTATCAATAATTGTCCAGGGAGGCCCTGTCCAAGCGCTTGTGATGTCTTTCTTGCTATTTAAAAGAAGTGCAATAAAAAAAATTGCTTCCCCGTGGGATCAATCATGTACGAACAAATTCACATTTAAGAATTCCTTTTATAGAAAATTTGTTCATATACCCTGTTTTGATAAAAGTGTAGAAGGTAAAGTATAAAGCCTCTGCATACTCCCAAAGTGAGACACAAGGCTACAGTTCAAGAAGATAAATATCCACTAGTGAAACTATAGAGCAATTCAAGCAACAAATATTGCTACGTCACATAAACTAGAAAACGCTTTTACGAAAGGAAACAAACCAAACCAAAATGAACAAAAGAAACGAGAAGGGGAGGGGAGGGCACATGATGGAGGGAGGAGAAAGAGAAGGGAAGGGATGAGTACTTTCCAAAACTTGGGGGCTTGGTGTTCCACTTAGTGACTCCTGTCTCTTACAGATGGGTGAGTTTGGGCGCTTCCTGAATTCTTCCCTGAGAAGGATGGTGAGCAGTAAGGTCTGTGTATGTTGGATGTGGATCACAAGGTCCATGGTGGTGATTGTTGCCCATTGGCCCAGCCCCACTGTAGTCCATGTTGGCAGAGGGAGGATGAGGGAGATGAGTTAGACCAAAGATGGAAGGCCCAGAATTGGTCATGGTCTCCACGTAGTTGCCCCCTACATAGACGGGGCTTCCCTGTATATGTGGATTCCCATAACCGTTGCCTTGAAGAGGATGAGTATCGTATTCAGGTGTCACAGCTGCCGTTCCCGTGTATCTCTTTTGAGGAGGTGGGCAATTATTAAGAGGAGTGGTATACGATGCAGGGATGCCATAGGTGTTTTGATGAGGCTTGTTAAATGGCGGAGGCGACTGGGGCTCGTAGGGGACGCTGTTTACTAAAGAATGCATAGAGTTTAGATATCCCCCAGCAGCTGGAGGGACAGGGCTTCTGCTTGGGGACTGTCCTCCTGAAGAGGTCATCATGCCCTTGCCCTTTTGATCCTTTTTGTATTTCATTCTGCGGTTTTGAAACCAGATTTTGATCTGTCTTTCCGTGAGATTGAGCAAATTAGCCATTTCTACCCTTCGTGGCCTGCAAAGGTACCTATTGAAGTGGAACTCCTTTTCCAGTTCTACCAGCTGGGCACTTGTGTAAGCTGTACGGGCTCGCTTAGAGGAGGCTTGCCCCGGAGGGCTTTTATCACCAGCACAACTCTCACCTATGTAAATCACACAAAGAACACAATCAGCATGGCAAACCTAGACACGGCAACATGAGAAAATGGCCAACACCACCAGCACCGGGGGAGTCCAGCTCTCAAGCACAAGATGGATGCCCATGTGTGCAACAAGTTCTCCCCCATGGCATGAACTCAATCGTGCCAAGCAACAAGCATCAAAAGACTTCCTTCACCTCATTAGTGTCACTATATGACTACACTTGCTTCCTTTAAGAATGACAGCATGCAACATATCTTGAACTTGGCATAAAGGAGCAGGAAAGGTTTAGGGAAATACAGTGAGGTTTAGAAAGTCTGAAGGTGAACCTATGGCTCTGCTAGTATAGTGTGATCAGAATCTTCAAGAACTAGCTGTTCTCCATTTCTGTAAAGACCTGAAGCTCTCTTTTTCTGAAAACCATTTAATATACCATTTCATATATATATATATATACGTATAAGCTAGAAATGTCTGAAAATTGGGTATCTATGGTATAAAATTTTAACATAAAAACATAGAATTGACAGTATAGTGTTTTTATCATGTCTAGTGTATGGCATAAACATATGGTAGTGATTGGGAAGTATCCTACAGTGGCTAGGCTTGCAGATAGGCATATAGATATACTGAAACTTTACTGCTTTTTAATAAAATAAATGCATGATATGGAAGGTTGTAAACAGCAGTGTTACCATGACTTTAAAAAGCAGACTGGCAAAGACCATTGCTAAAGTTTTGGACTCTCTTTCCAAGGCACACTTAAGTGAAAAAGAGGAAGAAGTCAGAATAAACCCAACTCCTGGGCATTAGAGCTAGCACTGATGTTATCAATTTAGGTTTCCTTCAGTAATAAAAGCATTGATATACACTTCCATCCCTCAAATAATGTTTTATGGGCTGAAGTTTACGGCACTCCAGAATGATTTCTGTTTACCAGGCTTGTAACTTTGCCAATCAGCTTATTAAAATAGGAAGAGGTTCTGACTGCATGCAGGGCATTGATCCTGCCTGGATGTGATTATGAGCTATTTTATTCCCGTTACACTTCAGCAGAGATAGGTCACTGTCTTATTAATCTAACAGCACCATGCCAACAAAGTACTCAGGACAAGACTCTGGCTTAAGGCCTGGACTGTTCCACACTGACATGATTTACTGGAGGGGGGATTACCAAGGAAATGCGATGGATGCGGGAGGGCAAAAGTGGTTCAGCCACTAGGAAGCAAAGTCAATTCAGGCCTATTTTGGAAGGCTGGAAAAGTTTTGTATGGGGTGATTTGTTCACTGACTCCCCTCAGTGAATAAGCCAAGTGATAGCAACCCCTTTCCAAAAGCTTAAGGCAGTCAACTTAGAGAGCAAAAACGCCCCCACCCTCCCTTCCCTGAAGTGAAGATGGGTAGAGACAGCCCTCCTCCCTACTGGATGCATAGCCAGCCAAGGGGTACCCAGGGATAGGGGGAGCATGTTTCATACCTGAACTGGAACTGCTGGTTTTTTGCTTTGTGTTTTGCCGAGACTCTTTCATCCACGGGAATATCTGTTTGGACACGGTGGGTGAGTTAAGAGCTGGGCTTTTGGTGGGGTTGGCTGGGGTAGGGTTGCTGCTGGCATTTTGAGATGGTGAGGTGGAGGATGGAGGTGGAGGTTGTGCCTGCTGGGCTGGAGGTGGCTGCGGCGGAGCCTGTGGGTCAGCGAGGCCAGGAGGTTGGAGAGGCTGGCTGGGGAGGGTCCTCATGCAACTCTCACTGATGTCATTGGCCTTGTGGTGGGACACAGAGCTGCCAGGGGACTGGAGGGAGCACGCAGGGCGGTGGTACTCAGTTTCCACAAGTGATGAAGATGGAGGATATTGCTGCTGACTCGCATTATAAGTGAAACCATTTGCTCCTTGGTAGGGGTAGGCACCATAGATTGCAGAGCTGTCGTAGTAGGTCGCTTTTTGCATTTCGTTGTTTCCCAATATTTATTTCACAAACTGACAGGGTCTTGACACCCTTGGAGAATAACATTGGCACCCCTCTGTCACGTGGCGTTCTTCCTCCAATGGCCTCTCCAGGCAGACCTGGGGTGTGGGGAGAGTAGAGCAGGGTGAAGAAATGGTACAAATCCATCTTACTTTCAATAGCTAAGTGACATGAAAGCCATAAAAGAAAAAGTGGTCAGCAATATTTAGCAGCATGACTTGGCCTCAGGCGCAGAGCATTTACTGGCAGCTACAAATATGTGCTTTGCTGCACCGGGATATGGGCTTTCTAGGGTTATTTATTTATTTATTTATTTGTTTCTTCTTAAGAAATAGAGCAAGGGGGGTTGATCGTTTATCACCAAGAGGCTGTTTTAATACTGGTCGCTGAGATAAGGGTGATCGAGGAATCAGTGATGGGTAGGGGGTGGGCTCTTACTTCATTCCAACTCTAAGATCAAACTCTCTTCTGTAACCAATGTCGTTTTATTTTTAGCCTTTCTCTCCTGGTTACGACTCTCTATACAACTTCAAAGAAATACATGAGATTGTTCCTGCCTACGTGTGGCAGGGGGCAGGAGAGGGGTGGAAAGGTTCCCTAGGCAGGGATATGTAAACACTCCGATTCCAAGTGATGGATTTTAGCTTGTCTATGAAATGCTCGATAGGAAAATAAACAAAGCACCTTCTCCCCTCCGTGCTCGCACCCCAACCCGAAACGGCCAGGTCACGCACCCCGGCAGCGGCAGTTTCTGCGCGGGTGAGCCCCTACCGACGCCCGCAGCGGCTCCCTCTCGGCCCCGGAGTGCTCCAGCCCTCCTCCCACTCGTGACTGGGTCTGGAGCCTTAACTGCACCCGCCGCCGCACAAAGCCCCTTCTGCGAGGCCAGCAGGGGCAAGTTGGGAGCTTCACCCGTGGTTGGTGTTTTTTTTTTTTTTCCCAGCAGTTATTTTCAAGACACTAACTTTTCGTGGAATCAGCCAGATCCTACCTGTTAAAACATGATGGATTGGGGGAAAAAAACACCAGGAACCTGAAAAACCAGCGTTCATCTCCATGACCACGGCTTGAACTTTCCTTCCAACTTAGCGATAATAGGTTCTGTCTTGGAAACTGCTATGTAATTTGATGTATGAGGGTCACTTGGCTGGGGAGAGGGTGGACACAAATCCAGAGAATGCTTCTCCTGCCCGGGCGAATCCCTTCCCCGCCCCACCGCCCCCCACCCCCCGCTCCCCTTTTTTTTTTTTTTTGGTCACCCATCCTCCTTTCTTTCTGGGATTTCCCCCCCTCCACGCAACCCCCCCTCTCTCCCCAGATTAAAGTCTACTGGTCACCTGCTTGAAAATAACCAATTAAAGAATCACCCGTATTAATGAGAGAAGACCTGTGCGTAACCTCCGATCTAGGAGCTGTTTCCACACGCACTCACATTGTTCTCAGAAATTGAAGTGTGTTCCTCACCGTCCCCTACCCTCTTGCTGGCAAATAACCATGTCTTTTCAGATCAGAAGAGCCTCTCTTTTCTTTTACCACTTTCCCCGTACTTAAGCAGCTGGATATTTCCCCCCCCAAAAAACATCTAACGAGGACAAATGCTTAGGGGCGAAAAGCCTTACACAACATATGCACCAAACGAGCTCATTCTACACCTTTCAAGTTATACAGGTTCTTAGAAAACAGTACTCCTTTTGTTAGATCGTAACAAAATGAAGGCAATACACCTACAGCAGAGTGGCTATCCTGTTATTGCACTAATCAAGCTCTTTGGATGCTATTAAGCTAATAAGGCGATGGAGATCTGAGGCGCGCACACAATTTCCAGTTCCTCGCCTCTCCTTCCCGATGCTATCTAGGCCTGGTGTGATTTTTCTCAATTCCTTTGAAAGAGAGAATATAGACACCACTACCAGAGGAGAAGGAGGAAATAATCAACCAGCGGTGATTTTACAAAGACACCCGCCTTTCATGATCGCGACATCAAATATTTCGCCTTCCCTCGGCCGCTAGGAAGTTTTGAGGGTCAGGCAGGACGGGTAGTGCGGAGTGGGGATGCTCCCGCAGCTGCTGGCCCGCAGACAATAGACAACTTTACTCGGAAGTAAAAATATTATTGAAGTTTCGGCCGCCTGCCAGCAAGTAAAAACAAAAAAATCAGATCCCGCGTTTGGCTTCGCCAAGTTAATCACTTCCTACAAAGTTATGGAGAAGCGGGGGTAACCTGAGGAGAGCCTGGTCATTCCTGGAAAAAGCGGGAATAGCGGGATTAAGAGCGACAACGATCACGATAATAATAGCGCCCTAACGGGAGAGAGGAGCAAGGGTGGGGGTGGATTTACCACCCCAGCCGGTGCCTGGGAGGGGAAGAGTTCTCCTCTCCCCCTCGAATACAAAAGGCCAGGTCTCACAAACACAGATGGGCCCCCGATTTTTCCAATACCCGGTTTATCGGCTTCATCTCCGTTTGTGCAGTACACAGCTCTGCCATTTACCAACTTCTGTCCCCCCACCCAAACGGCCCAGAGACAGCAGATGAAAGTTGCTTGGGGAAGGCAATTCGCTTGCTTTCCTCCACTCCCCACTTCAGCTCTCTCCTATCCTCTCCTTCCCTCCGTTTTCCCCTCCTCCCAAGCACACCAGATCTTTGCCCTGTAACTCTCAGCCGAGCCCCGAACTCTGACTTTAGGACGAAAAATCGCGCAGCCCCCCTGAAAGATTTCCTGAAAGATAAAGATGAAGTTGAGAGAAGGTGGGGGGGTGGGAGGAAAAGAGCAGAGAGAGCTGCCTGAACATGAAGTGTAAGGGTATCAGTCACTGCCTGGAAGGAAGCCCCAGCTTGTGAACTCTTCTTGAACCGACATTTAAGTCTACGGTCATAAATCACTGGGACATAAACTCCGCCATTCACGACTGATAGCAGCGTATTTGTGGCCTGCTTACCTTAACTTCTGACGACTGAGGCGGAAGCCAGCATGCTCTCTCTCTCTCTCTCTCTTTTTTTTTTTTTTTTTTTGGAGGCGACACAACCCAGGGAGCAGGGGCTGTCTGCCTCAGCCTGATCCCTGTGGCCGCGGGGTGGGCACCGACTCAGTTACTCCGCACCCGGGACGAGCCCTGCCCCGCACGGATGGGGACGGTTGCTCCGGACACCCGCCTTCCCCGCTCCCCTGACGCTGGAGGCTGCCCACCCTACCCCGAGCCGGTCCCCGGCGTACCGGCCTCCCCCTGCGCGGGGCACGGAGGACGGGGATGTTTCCCAGGGCTGCTCTGGGAAAGGAAAGAGAGAGAGGGAAGGAGAAAGGGTGGAGGGGAGGGGGGGAGTGGAGGAAAAAAAAAAAAAAAAAAAAAATAAAAAAAAAAAAGGAAGGAAGAAAGAAAGGCGGCAGCCTGGGGAAGCCTAGGGCAGGGTGGGGGCTGGGGAGGGAGCGGAGGAGCGCGGCAGTGAAGGAGTGCGGCCCCCCCCGCACCCGGGCGTCACCAAAGTCCAGGAAAATTATGCTAATGAAGACAAACGGCGCTCACAAAGGGTCGCTCTCACCAGCCTCCGGGGTGCTGCTGGGGGGCCTCGAGTTTGTCCCTCTTATCGGTGGGCTTGGGGGGCGGCTGCAGAGTAGCCCCTCTGCCTCTCCTCACGGCCAGGAGCCCCGCACAGCCCTGGCTGAGTCCCGGGGAGGGGAGCAAAGCCCGGAGAGCCGAGGCAGGGTCCGGAGAGCCAACCGAAGCCCACCAGGATCCCCGCTCTGGGCGATGCTTTCAGAGCCACGCTGGAAATCATTAGAGTTACTAATTATTAACTCATGCATGCGTGAGCGCACACACACACAGATGTACACACAGACACCCCCCTGTCCCGTCCCTCCCCCCCCAAATATCCCCAACGCCTGGGACGGGCACAGAGGCGCTCACACACACACATGTGCTGCACAGACGGGTCGGGGTGCCCGCAGCCCCCCGTGGGGACGTGTGGGCGTCAGCCCCGCGTGGATGTGGGCCCGGAGCCTCACAGCTCGCCTTCGCCTTCTTTCCGCGGCAGAGGTGGGGAAGGCCCTCGCCTCTTTCTTCAGCGCCACGGGTTTTGGGGGTGGTGGAGTCCCCCCAGTTTCCTGCAACAGAAACACGGCAGCGACCGTGCAAACGAGAACTTAAACAAAGTTTCAGACCCTGCCGGTCTGGCAGACGTTAACGGGGCTCTGCGTTCTGCATTAAGCGGAACCTCCGAATAAAACCTAGGTGTAAATTTGACATTACTTCGTTAATTAAGGCATTACAAATGTAACCAGTCCGTTTAAAGCACGAGAGAGCCCGGCGTCATCTTTAAACACAAACAAAGCCAGGGGGAAGCGAGAAATAAAAAGCACTATAAGGCTGGGGTGGCCTCTTACGCATACCAATGGTTTTTGTCATTTATGGCTATGCAAGATTTATGACTTCGTGCACCAAAGCTGTAAACAGAGCACTAAAACAGAAAACACTTGCTCCTTATGGCATAAGTGAGAAGGCACCACATGAAAGGGGAAGCGGCCAGCGTAGGAGGAGAGGAGAGGCAAAAATCCCGCGTACGGGTTTTGCTTCAAACAATCCCATGAATGTTGCATCGGAAGAAAAAAAAGTCTTTTTAGTCAATAATCAACCCCACACTTTCTTCTGAAACTGCTGATCTGCCATTCGCCCACTTGCCCGGCCAAATAGCGAGAGGCAGCGCTGCGCCCCGACGGAGCCCCTCGGACTGGCGAGGAGGATTTGGACTGGGAGAGAAAGATGGGGACTGCCGAAACCTGCGGACACGGGGTAGCCTGCTGGTTTGGGGAGCCCCGCCGAAAGCTACGAGAGCTTTTCCGAGGAGCGCGTTTCAACTTGGGAGCCATCTCCAGCGGGATATTCTGACTACGTGTCTGTATTTAAGAGAGGAGAAGGGGAGTGGCGGGAAGGTCTTTTTAAAAATGAAAGGATTTGCAAGGACTTTAATCGTGAGAACGGAAAGGGTTCATAGGAATATTGTTGTGTTTCCTCCATTCGTCTTACTGCCTGCAAAGAGTATTTTGCGAGGATTCTCCTATTAGTCCTGTTTCCCCACGCCCCCTCTCTCCCCAAAGAGGTAATTTTAAACATGAGAAGATGATTATTTTTTTTTATGTCTCCGATGATGTAGAATAAGTGTTCCAACGCACAAATCCCCGCTGTTTTTATCTGTCTTTCCCTCCCAGAGGCCGAATATTTTCTTTCTGCTTCATTCCGCGGAGAGAGATAGGGCTCAGCTAGGGGAGGGACGGGCGGCGTTTGGGGCCGATTCCTGGGTCAGAAATGAGCTGCCTTTTCTCCCCGAAGAGACTCACTCTGCGGGACTCCCTCCTGTCTCCCCCCTCCCCTCCCCGGAGTTCCTAATTTCCGAATAAAATAATGCCTGTAAAGCGCCTTGTCCTTGGATGCCCCGAAATGGAAGCAGGTAGCACTATAGTTCAAAGCTGGTTTGGGGGGGGATCTCTTAGAGATGAAATAGCAAGGTAGGGAGTTGCTGGAGAAGGGGGGCAGTTCTGGAACTGGTGCCTGTCCAAGTCGTTAGAGATTTAGGAGGAAATATCAGCTGAATTAGAGAAGGACTGGACAATCGAAGCGAGTCGTGGTCAGTCTAAATTGTTGTTTATATTTTCTAACACTAGAGAGGCAACGCACCCTTCGCTATTTGCTCAACAGACTGAAGTTATTTACACAACTCGCCGAAATCCCCCTCTCCTCCAGAACTCTTCTTGCTTTCTTTTGCTCTAGAGAAGGACTGTATTATTTATGAGTGTTTTAACTGGGTCAATATGCATCCGAACTGGGCCATAAATCAGAGGAAACGCTGCCAACTAATTTAGCTGCAATTAAAGCTCGCACTTTATTTTTGAGGCGCGTTTTGGCCCATTTCAAAACACGGTAAAGCCAGCTTTGGCTTTTAGACACACAACTGGGAGTGAAACAGCTCTCCTCCTCTCGCTGAAGAGAGAGAGTCGCCGGGTCTAAGAAAGGACAACGTGCTTCAGTATGGCGAGAAGGGGAAATATAACTTATTAGGGTCAGTTCTGCTTTGAGAGCAGCTTTAAAGAACAGGAAAACGTGAGACCATCCCAAACATCACCCTGCAGATCTCTGCAGAACGGCCGCGAGCAGCTCCGAGTGGAAATAACCTTTTTTGTTGTTGTTTTCAGCAGAGATTTTATCATCGTTCGCTTTTCTTCTTCTTTCCTTCCCTTCCCTTTCTGACCGCTTAGAAGACGAGCAATTAAAAACACCGGGTAACTGGACACAAAATAGTACAACAGGAATAGGCGAGAGATGTGGAGGAAAGCCAACCCCAGTGCTCCAACCTTTCCCAAAGCCGGGACACACTGGAGAAATATGGTTTCATATAGCATTTTGCCCTCCTTGGATAGCCAAATATTCTTTCTTTTTTGTCATTTAAAGCGCATTCTTCATATATATATATATATATATATATATGCGCATTCATATTTATAAGTATATGCAAATACTCACATATTTATATATACAGATATATCTATATTTATGTAAACGACGGGACGGATATGAATTTAGGTCCTCCTAGAAGGTACTTCCCAGTCCTCTCCTTTTTATTCTCTCTTTCCAGATCCCCTTTCAGAGAGACAGAATAAACCCGCACATTTGCAAGGTTGATTTATTGTTAGAAGCCGTGGCTGGCTTGTTCCTTCTCACCGCGGAGAAATAAAGAGGAGCCCCTTGGCTCATTTGGGAAGGAGAAGCTTTGCCATATTGCTGAGCGCCCATGCAGCGCTCCGCTCACAGTAAACAAAGTACCACTAAAGCATCATAAATAAAATGGCAGCACGATCGCACAGTCATCGATTTACGGAGCGGCAGCGGCCGAACAAACACCCATAAAACAACAACCGCCGCCGCACACTCGAGCACGACCCCGACCGAGGAGCATCACATACACCCCCCGCATAGTTTTCTCCGACTTGCCCAAATACATAAATAAACAAACACTAAAACACACAAATAAAATAATAGAATAAAATTAAGGGAGAAATTTTCAAACATGACAATAAAAGAGGCTTCCGATCTCTAGCCGGTCATAAATAATGATAAGATGGCAATCGAGGGGCTGGAGCAGAGGCAGCTGGCCATCAACAGCAGTGTGGGATCTCTATGGAGAAAAATAAATAAAGAAGCAAACTCTCCCTGCTCTGCTCGCTGCGAGGGTAGAGTTGAATATTTACCGCAGCAAATTGAAACAAAGGGGGAAGCAGCCTGGGTCCGGGTGCACACACACCCGCACGCACACACACGCACTCACTCCAGCCTCTGCTACTGACCTTTGCCTCGAACAGCAATAACTCACCACATAAATGAACAATCAACGGAAATACCTTAAAATAAAATCCATCCTTTCTAACGAAGCATTTCGTCCTCTCGGCTCCACAATAACCTTTCCATAAGGAACGAAAGCTGTCAGCGAAATGGCCAGCTCTTGCGGGGACGGTGATGGGGGCAGGAGAAAAAAAGAATAATAGAAAGCAGTGCTTGCTCTGAACAGAAACTGGAAAAGCGTAATCGCAGACGGAGCCAGACCGGGTCTCCACTCCAAATGCCACAATAATGCGCTGTATTATGTGCTCACGTGGTCATACGTCAACTTAAATCCTTTTATTTGAAATAGGGAATCATTGAAGGAACTGGCTTTCTTAGAGCGAGCCTTCGCTTTTTAAAGCCTTAACCCAATATGTTAAAGAAGAGTTTTAAGGGAGGAGAAAAAAAAATTCTAAGAGATGCAGATGACTGGGGGAGGGGGGGAGATTGGTTTGATTCTCTTTCCTCCCACACCAATATTTCTTTACACAAAGCCCATTGGAAGGTAAGCGGAATTCTTCTTATAATATGGGATTACGCTGCACTTTGATACTTAGCCTAATTAACCGGCATTTGCTCCCCAGGCCCGCCACTCTGCTCCACGTCGCATATCCTCCGCAACTCCCGAAGAAAACCCAAATCTTAATGCTATTATTTCCAGCCCTCTTCTAAACGGGACGATTACCAGCCTTCCCCCCACCCCCAGCTGCTATTGTACAGGGCTTGCTCAACTCCCACTCGCTACATCAGGGCTCCTGTAGAAACTAAAAAGACCTTTAATTACCTGACAAAGGCAAAAGACCGTCTCTTCTAAGAAGCTAGTTGATTTTTGTCCTCGTAACACCCTATGAAGAATACACCTTCCTTCACTGGCGTGCCTCTGAATTTTGCAAAATCTTTTGGGACCTTGCTGTTAAACCTGTGCTTACGCATTTCCTATACAGCTAGTTTGAGTGATGCACAAAATTATAGGTTGCTAATGATGAAAAAAAATTGAGGAGGGGGAGCTCTTTGCCTAAGGGGAAAAAAATTAAGAAAAAAAGAGAAGAGCGAAGTTGTATGCAACCCCTGAGCCTGGCAGCTTCGCCTGTGTGTGAACACATCACATCTTCCCTGTTAGATTGTTTAACTTGTTCTATTGACACAATAAGCTAAACAAACAAAAGAAACCCTCCACTCACATAACTTTTCTAGAAGGAATCAAAGTAAAACAGGTAGTTCATTCTTTTAACGTTCTCCTGGTCCAGTTTTGTGACTCCAGCATTGTACATCATGATGCATACACCCTAACCTAAATCTTTCCACCATCTCCCATAAGTTCAAAGAAGCTAACTACATATTCCCTCTTAGTGTTTCACCTGCATATCATTGAACAGAATGGAAGGAGTTTTCTTTTTAAACGTGATTTTTAGTGATATGGCCAAGCCTTATATACTCTTCCCTGGATTGTAAAAGTGGGCCACTGGAACATAAACCCATTCGTAACAGTGTATAGTAGTGGCTACTGCAGCAAAGTCAGCATGAAATTACAACAGGAGAAAAATTCGCAATTTTTCATATGGAAGTGATTAAGCTAGTATCAGCGTATACGTCTATTATCCCTCACTAAGAACTGGAATAAAAACTATAGACCTTTGAAAAAAGAGAAAGCATAAGGTACACTCAACATACCCGAGTCTGTGACTATCAGAACTCGTGGTAACTCCACAGCTCTCATACTTAACATAAACCAAGGCCTATATTTGCTCGAGATGGATTCACGGTTCTTTTAAATATGGTGCATTTACGTCCCATAGAAGAAACATACAGAGAAGTTATTCTGCAACAATGAAACTGAAATTACTGGGGATTGGAGCAGATGATGAAGAAAGTAAAGCAAGCCTGTCTTGGGGCTGTTGTAAAAAGTTATCGACTGCTTTGCGTCAAAAGCAGAAAGATGGCTTTAGAAGTTACAGTCCTGAGCAAATAGAAACTACAAAAGCAATAAATCACCACCATAAGTCAGCTTAAATGCCTTAACGCTAGCTGTGACTATTGGCTTCAAAACGCTGTTTCTATGAACATCTTTATTAGTATTAATGGTCAGGTTAATCCTAAAACTACTGTTTAACAATTAACTTCATGTATATAGTGGGGAAACTAATTAATTCTTAAGAAAAGTAACTTCTTGACTTGTGAATACCTTTCACAGGGTGTGCTTTGGGAGGGCAGAGGGGGGGAGTCTGCCTAACTTTGTACTGTCCTGGATCGCAGCTGAAAATTATTCCCTTCCGCCGAATTTGGAGAAAGTTTTCTTTGCTCTGATAGCATGATTACGAAGTTTCAGATACAAATTCAAATGATCTTGCGAGTCGCAGGCGCTAGGTTTCCCTCACCACCCTATTTATTGCTTTGTTCCTGTTCCTGGACGTTCAACATTGTGTTTTATTACCTCGATGATTTGGAGACCCGAAACACCGTTTCTAGGAGAAAAATGTGGAGTTTATCAGTAGGTCTGCTACTGATTTTTCTGCGCTTTATACACATGGCTTCGAGCTGAGCTGAAATTCCAGCCTCAGTAACAACAAACAGATCTGAGTTCATAACGTACCTTCATTAAGAGAGACCCTTTGTGGCCACTCTGGCATCAATAGCCACTCCTGGCATTAATACTATTTAAAGTTGTCTTCGATATAATTAGATTTAGGATTTTTACTGTGTTTCAAGTCTACTCTTATGATAGTTGTTAAGAGGTGTGCCTATCACTCCCATGTGGAGATGAAATGGGAATCACCATACGATACAAGTACTTATTTCCTTGTTCCCTCGAAAGATTTGAAATCTGCTGGGATGCAGAGCTGTTTACCTACACCCGTGAGTCTGATAGAGATAAACTTGGTCTTTGATCATTTCCAAGTAGATAAAAAGAGTAGAACTATCGACTGTGCCCTTGTGTGAGAAGTTCTGCTCAGAGTCAGCAGAGTCAGAGTCTGCCAGTGCTGGATTCGTCGAGGAATCCCAAATATCTGCACGCAATGCTGTGGGTACATGCCACTGGAGGAAGGTTCCTTCTTACCGTATTTTCGCTTTCAATTTCCGAACACAAGCGTGAATGGACATTCGCAGTGCCTTTTTGTAGTTAAGATTTAAGCAGCCCATTAAGCCAACACAAAGAGCCCTTGTAGTTCTGTAATTTATGGCCGCTTTTAAAAGGTAGTAAAGTACACTAATTGTACATCAACGTCCAAAAATAAGCAGGTAAATCTAGCAGGATTTTGAGCTAATTCTGTGTAATCCTCCCCTCTCGGCGGCTGGCATGAAAAACTTGTCACTATGGAAAGCATTTCATTTCTCCTGCCAAAGGACCAAGCACATAAAAGACTCCAACAACTCCGAACCACCAGACACTGACCTCCGTTCAGTGCAAAGCAGGCCAAGCCAGACAAATACCCGAAATTTACTCGCGAACCATTCTGGTGTATGCACGCAGGCAAAAATCAGGTTTTCTAACATCCCCACATGCACTCCACGTTTGCAGAACTGACTGCGGAACTCCTCGAGGAGGAGGCGAACAGACAAGCCGCGATAAGCAGCCACTCAACACCGAACCGGCTCCAACCCTCTCTCCCTTGCCTTGCGCCTTTGATTTGGGAAGGAGCTAAGAATGGACAAAGAAATTCTCTAACTCCTTCGCTCTTCAGATGACTTTGCATCCTTCCTGTTCCCAATGCCTTTATAAGGATGGCGATCACTCAGGTCCCGTACACTTCTTTGTCTGCCCAGACACGCGCATTCACCACCCACGGAAGATGAATAGAGTCAATGCAGAAAAAAATTCCAGCTAGGTTAAATATTTATCACAACAACAACAAAATCTCATTCCAGCAGGCTTGTTCTTCATGCAGATACCAGGCAAATCGCTTTCTTACAGCAGCCACCGGCGCAAAAGCAGCGGCCGCTGACCGACTCTTACCTTCTCCAGCTGCGCAAGGTTGGGCTGAGGCGCTCCCAGCTTCTTCCACCGCCCCGGCCGAGCGGTTTCTTTTCGGGGCTCCCTGTAAACAAGCAACAAACAACACCTTACCGGGGAGTGCAGGGGGAGGTATTTTGCGCCTTCATTGGCAATACATAGTTTGTCGGGTGCACTGGGAGAGCCCCGGAGAGGGGTGGGCAGGGATGGAGCGGGCTCGGGCTCCTCGCGGAGTGTGGGTTGCCACCCGGATGAAGAGCACAGGGAGCTGAGAAATAAAAGCGTGCGGTTGATTTTTTTGGTTGGGTTTTTTTTTGTTGTTTTTTTTTGTGTGTGTGTGTGTGTGTGATTTTTTTTTTTTTTTTAATTTTTTTCCTCGTAGACAACTATGCCTTCTGTCTCCAAGTGTTTGGAAATACTGTCATTCCAAATTCTTGTTACATGAATGTCTGCTTTATTTTCCTCTGGGAAACCTTTGTTTAGGATCATTTAATCAAGAACAGACATTAAACACAAGTCGTGGTGTTCATCTCTGCTGAATAAAACGCGGAAAGTGTTCCAGTTTAAATGCAGGGAGTATTGTGGTTGGGCTTTTATTCAAACGGTTATTCGGGGCCCAATCCTGCCACCACTAGCGCAATAAGAGACTAACAGTTGACCTCACTGTAGCGGAATCGGGCCCAAATGATTTTTTTCTTTTTGGCTTTTTTTTAAGGGAAAAGAAACCAAACCGAAAACAAAAACCAAAACACTGAAAGCCATTGACGGAGGGGGGGAAAATCGGGCCGCTTCTTTCCCCTAAAATAGACAATACTGCACAGACCAAGAAGACAACAGTCAGATTATTTGCATATCACTTACTGAATCACTTTTATATATGAATTTGTCAGATATAACAATGTACCCCCGTATTCAGTCTTGCTAATAAAACCCATCTAATGCATCTTAAAATCGTCAGTAAATGCAAATGCTAATAATTAAATAACACAGTTCTTGTGAAAGGGTGTTATCTGAGCCTTGGAAATATTAGGTCTATCTTGGGATAACTTTTCGAGCGGAGACTTTGCTTTGGTAATTTAGTAGTTCAATAATTACGCTAATAATTTTAAATTTGGTGTTGAACTCCAGTCTACATAAAATCATGCAGTAATAGCCTACTAAACTGTTTATTGCTGTGTCATAAATTTGAGAGCGCTGACTGTTAAAATCTGCTGGCAAACACAAAAGAAAATAGAAAGTTCAATCTGCAATGGCAGAGCCCGAGTGCTGCTTCCTGGGGTTATCCTTAGCTCTACCTTTCTCTCCACTCGCCTTCAGCGCAGGGGGAACCCCCTGGCATTTTAGGCTTAAAAACATACCTTAGCCGTTTTGATCCCTAATCAATAGTCATGTTACAAACAGCAATAATCATCGATCAAGCATGTCGTGACTGGGTTGTCCCACTCGTGTTAAATATGGAGCGTGTATCTGAAAATGGTGCCAGCGACTTTCTGTTATTTATTTTAGAGCTATTAGGTCACGCTACCATATTTTACACTGCCACGGTCCTTTAAACTATGCTGCTTCTTGAAAGAGTTGCTAAGTAGTAGTAAAGCACTTTAAAAAAGCTCTAACTTTTTTTTTTTTTTAATTTGTTGTTATCCCAAACTCTAATATTCATTGCGGCACTCTAAGTTCGTACATAAATCGTTCAGACTAATGAGTCATAGAGAAATTCGCCCATGACTTTTCCTTCACAATGCTCACTGCCTTTCCATTGCTTTTTTGGCCCTGTATTAAGAGCCGGTGATTTATTAACGCCAGGAAAATTGAACAAAGCAGGTCCTCCTGCACCGTGGCACCCAGCCTTCCACAGTGTGAATTAGAACATTATCAAATGTGTTTGCTTCGGTAACACTTAATCACCAAAAGCCGTAATGTGACCACAAGGCAGCTGAAACAAAGATTTAACATTTCTAAATATTAAACTTGTTAAGCAAATGCTCAGCACACAAAGCAAGCACAAACAATTAAAGTCATCAAGCTAGAAATACACACTACCTACTTACCACCACAGACCCTACTGCTTGCTTAAGAAGTTTAGAATCTTTCAAGATAAATCAGGTGGGTATTTTTTTTAAGGAAAAAAAAAAAAAAAAGAAAGAAAAACAAACTCCAGTAATAAGGAGTTGAGTTTCACTTCTGAGAGAATCACTCCTAGTGAGGACTGACGGCCACAGATCCATTCCTGACTATCTGCATTAATTATTTAATGAGTCACGTGACCACAAAGATAAAAATTTCAATATCTCCCCCAGAACAGACGCAACACCTTTATCTGCGAGCGCAGGGATGCTCGTACTTGGGTCCCCTAATCTCTCCTTGCTTTGACAGCTCCTCAGTTTCTAGGGAGAGTGCTAGGGCATTAATAACATGGGTTTGTCCCGTCCTGCACAGAGAGATGGGTCAGCTTTACACCCACACACACCTCCAAACGAGTCAGTTGAACCCAGATCCTCATTGTCTGCAGCGGGGAGGGGGCTCTGAGCACCAGGACGGCATCCCCCGGGCAGCCTTCCATGGGTCAGTGCTGCCTGTCCGCGGGCCCGGGAGGAGCCAGGAGGGCTGCCCGGGGCCGGAGGGAGGAGGCCGTGGAGCTTTCTCTGCCCACGCGGGGAGCCCCGGCCCCACTGGGACCCTCGTGGGCCGGGCTTGGGCGCCCGCGCAACACCGCGCTGAAGGGGACAGCCCTGGGGCGACCCCGCGGGATCCCATCCGCCGCAGCCTGGCCTTGCCGTGAGGCTGAGGACATGGCAAGAGCCTCCGCCTCCTCGGGGACGTGACGTGCGGGTGCCCCGGGGCCGCGCCGCCCGGCCCGCTCTGGCGGAGGTGCGGGAACGGCAGGCGGGCTCGGGGCTGCCCGAATAGGGCAGCACGGGAGGACTGGGGGGAGCCGAAGTTTCATGGCAAGCCTGTCAAGATCTCCACCTGTGTGAGGGCTCCCCCCACCCCTTCCTCGTTTACAAACACTGAGCAAGAAGGCCATGGAACTGCAAGCACCCTGAACAAAAAAAAAAAAAAAAAAAAAAAAAATTCCCGGCATTGCGTAATCTCCCAAGGCAGGATGGCTCTGGTTATTAAATACCACAAGGCGCTTGTCACAGCTCAGCTCCTCGTGTAATGAAACACCAGGTATAGCAAAAGCTCGTAGGAAAAACGAGGAGGCAGATCTTGGAAGAGGAGCATTTTTCTTGGTGGTGGAGGGGAGGTGGGTGCCGGGGTTAACGGCGTGGCGTTCCCTGCAGCCAGCAAATTGACTCCGAGCTGATTCGGTCTTTCTTTGAAATATTGACAAACTTCACTTTCAGCGTTTTGGGCCGCGCTTGCCTTTGTGGCCAGAGCAGATAAATCCGTGTGTGAGAGACACCGGGAGAGCAGGAGAGAGGGAGGGGGGAAAGAGACATTTAGGTCCAAGTGCCGGATTAAAAAGAATACTGTCTTTAAAGGTCAAGGGTTTGAAGGGTCAGTCTGCTCCTCTAAAAAAAACAATTAATGGGATAGAAAATTTGTCCTCTCGGTGAACTCCCGGTTGCCTTAGCAAAGGGAGCACAATGCGAGAATTTAAACTGGACGATGTAATTTTCAAAGTTATTGTAAAGACGGGAGGTATCGGACTGGGAGCAGAGGGCTCCCAGCCCGGGAGCAGCGTCCTGCTTCCCAGCACAGCCAGAGGGGGAAGGGGGGGAAAGAAAATTTACCTTAAACGATGATAATCTGCCATGGGGTATTTTGCAGTCCGCAGTTGAATGTCCGGCAAGAGAAAGTACATTTTTTTAGCAGACAACCAAGATGCTGTGTCTTTACACATGACCATTTTTTTTCCCCAGGAAAATCCTTTGCGTCTTCACAGACTTTTCCAAGAGAATGCCTTTCAGAACGGCTGTTGAATTACAAAGAAGTATTTATTGTAGGAGGTGATTAATGATTCTCGCTAAAATTGCTATTTGCAGCGTGATTTCATTTCTCTTTACAATGGGACCAAACCAGGTTTATACGCATAGGCTGCTCGCTAAAGAAATCCTGCACCGCCAGTTAATACGTTTCAGCTGGAATTTTGCTCGGCTGTGCTAATTTTGACTGCAAATATATGAAGGGATTCTCAAGCAATAAACAAAACAAAGAGTTACAGACTTGCAGATAGTAGTTACCTCACTTAACAGCTGTGTTTTTCTTCCTTTATAAGGAGATAACTGGCGATTCAGGATTTAGTAAACAGCAATATGTGAGTACAAGCATGCTTTTCAGGCCTGCTCTTTGGTCAGGTGTGGAGACAGCAGTGTTTGTTGAGGGTATTTAAAGACACCACCTCCCTGATGCTGAGCGTGCTCTGCCACCGGTATGTTACATTTTTCTCCAGGATGGTTCATATTCTATGACAGGGCAGGGATGCTGGCAACACTTTTGGGGCCTGGTTCTACCTCAACCAGAGTGTGATGATGCCCCTGGTCCTGGTGGTCTCACTCTTGTGAAGAGAAGCACTGATTCCAAAAATCCCTCTCAGATGTATTCGGGTAAGTAAAAAAAATATTGGCCTTCAGGCCTTCCCTTGAAGATTTACGAGCATTTGAGCTCCTTTCCAAGACTTTTCCTACCTGGCTTGGTGCTACACTACGTCGTGAAAGCCCTGAGCAAGGCTCTCCCTTAGAAGCTCTGCTTTGCCTGTACTCCTTAGCTGCCTGGAAGCAGCGAAATGCGCAGCCTGGGCTGGAACCGCTTGAACCCCATTTTGCCACAATAGTTGTGACAATCTCAGTCAAATAAGCCTCCTGAGTTGTACCCAAATTCATGTGTCTGCCGAGGCTTTCTCAACACATTTCAAAATAGCCTTAAAAACAAAATTAAAGGAAACAGAAACGGCAGCTTAAAAAGAAACTATAGGTTACCTTTCATGTGTTTCCCTTAAACAGTGCTAGCCAGCTGAGAAATCATAATCAGAGAAAACAAATTAATAAATCACGACTGGCTAAAAATTTAAAGTGTTATCATGGCACAGGATCTTACTGGCTCCCAGAAGAAGCACGGTTTCTCGTGTAACACAGCTGAAAACAGTGACAGAGCAAGCGATGGAGTCAGACTCACTCTGCCTTAAGTCCGCTACAGAGAACACCACTCACCTATACAATGAAGCAAGACCTTTCCCCATCCTATAGCACACTTTTTCCCAGCCAGGCAATTAGGAGTCAGGACGTTTTTCACTATATTGAAAATAACCATTACCTTATTGATAAGGTGAATCCAAGTTAGAACAATACATTAAGCCGTTGTTTTCCATTCCTGGTTCCAACACCAGTTAAGCACAAGGTGGATGAAACAGCACTTACTGGACTTTTGTTTCAAGCGTTTAATTCTTTTGTACAGAATAATCTTTATTACCAGCATTTGGCACTGTTATACATTACACCAAAAATCCACAAATTTTACATGGACCCAAACTATTTAGACGGTGCCAAATATGAAGACAGCAACAGCCTTTATAGCAATATTTCTTTAAATAAATGCAATAGGGAAAGTGGAGAAAAACTAATAGATCACAGCTACTGCGGGGGATACACTTAAAACCAGTTAAGTTACCTTTGTTATGATACATAAAACATTTTCCTTTTGACAGGGTAAGAGGACTTTTTTGTAAGTCTTTAACGTCTCATGGACGTGTTCGTTGTCTCTCCCATGTTGGTGTGAGTGTGTATATGTGCCTGTGCACCCTCACACACACAGACACACACAGAAGAATCCACGAACACGCCATGAAACAGCGTTATTCAAGTCAATGCCTTACACAACTGTCCCACGAGCTCTTTGCTTTGTAAAGTCTTTTATTTGTAAAGTTTTCCCTTTAAAAAAAAAAAAAAAAAAAAGTCCATCTTAGATACAGAGAATTCGTCCATGACACCATCCAGCCCTCTTTTACACCGAGGGCAAGAGAGCGTTTCCATAAATAGAAAAAAATGTTGGGCATGGAACCATTATCTATATACAATGTAGACAATCGTCCGAGTTTTGGTTTAAACATGTACCCGTTCTTGGGCACATTTCGTCTTCGTTTCCTGCTCCTGTTTTGTTTTACACTGTTTGGTCCAAACGGCCAGCCTCCACCATGAGGCAGTTTGAAAACCCCAACAGATAGGTAAATATATATATATTAAAAAAAAAAATAACAACAAAACCCCTCAAACCAAAAGCCGTATTTATAGCGCGGCTGCATTGGGTGTAGCCCCATCGAGCGGATGGGGGTGGCCCTGTGTCTGTGCTTTGGACTGCTGGCTCAGTGTGGACTGGTTTGAGGAGCGCATCTTTGTGTTAGGCAGTTTATGGTCTTTCTTCCACTTCATGCGCCTGTTCTGGAACCAGATCTTGACCTGGCGCTCCGAGAGGCAGAGGGTGTGCGCGATCTCGATGCGTCGCCTTCTGGTCAGGTAGCGGTTGAAGTGGAACTCCTTCTCCAGCTCCAGGACCTGCTGTCTGGTGTAGGCAGTGCGAGACCTCTTGGGCTCCCCTCCGTTGTAATTGGGGTTGACTGAAACGTGCACACACAGGCACATACATACACACGCGGAGGGGAAAAAAGGAGGGGGGGAAGCGATGGGACATAATCATTATATAATAACTTGACACCAGGTTCACATAAGATACATAAACGGCAAGAAAAATTGTTTCGCAGCCTATCGACAGTGGGGACAATCGAGGAGCAATAAAAAATGGTGATGGGCATTTGGGTTAGAAGAAAAGCTTCAAAGACACATGGCCCAGAGCCACTGCAGGGCAATTAAATTTATGGGGGCTATAATTACTGCCCTAACAGTTTGGCGTCTCGTAAATCTTTTGATAAAGGACCCCGGATACAAAAGGTTTCTCACTTTCTTTTTTTTTTTTTTTTTTTTTTTTAGCGTTAGGAAACGCGGAGGGAGAAGGAGGAAGAAAAAAAAGCCACACACGCAAAGACCCATCCCGTCCCCAGGAGCACCCTCCCCCCTTCCCTCCTCTGCAGGCGCATCCACACCTCCCCCTGGCAAGGGCAACTCACCCGTGCTCACATGGATCTTCTTCATCCAGGGGTAGACCACCGGCTCCTTCCCCTTCAGCCCGGGCAGGCTCTTGTCGGGCAGTAGCGGACAGCCGGGCCCGGTGCCGGTCCCGGCGGCGGGGGCTGCTTCGCAGCGGCGCTGCAGGGCATGGCCTGGGAGCAGGGGCTGGGGCGGGCCGGGGTGGCCCTTGGCGGGCGGCGGCGGCGAAGCGCCCGGGGGCGGCTGCTCGGGGCCCGGGGCGGCGCTGCCGGCGCTGCTGTAGCTGTAGGGAGCCTGGGGGTAGGAGGGTGCTTGCGCGGGGTAGAGAGCCTCGGGAGGCGGCCCCGGCGGCCCCGGCGGCGCTGCGGGAGCCTGGTAGCCCGGTTCCCGGCGCGGCCGCGGGAAGTACTCGGGCAGCGCCGGGCCCGGGTGTGCGGCGTGCAGGTGCGGCGGCGGCGGCGGCGGCGGCGGGGCGTGCGGGTGCGAGTGGTGCGGGTGGTAGCTGGCGGAGCTGCCGGCGCTGCCGCTGTGCTGCGTGTATTCCTCGCAGGGAGGGAATTTGGGCTCGATGTAGTTGGAGTTTATCAAAAACGAACTCATGGTCATTAATTTGTGAAGTGCAAAAATACTAATTTTTCTCGCGTTGTCGTTTTTCTGGGCTCGGCGAGGCCCCTCCCCTTCCCCCCCCCTCCCTCCCTCCCCTCCCTCTCCCCCTCCCGCTGCTGTCAAGTGCTCGCCGCTGCCAAAGTTTGGGCCTCCAGCCCTCCCTCCCCCCCTTCCCCGCCGCACTCCCCTCCCTTCCTCTCTTCCCACCCCTGGAGCGCCTACAACACACACACAACACACACCCGCGCACACACACACCCGCACCCCCCACCGCCCCGCCACCACCTGACCGCCAGCGCCAATTACCGCGCGGGGCCGCGGACCCCGGATCAGGAAATGGAAGGAGAACGAGGGGCCTCGGGGCAGCTCCGCGCCCGCGGACCCTCCGCGGGGGCCGCGCCTCCCCCGGGGGCGGCGGCTGCTTGGAGAGGGAGCTCCCCGCGTCCGCTCCTCACCAGCATCCCTAGCTCCTCCCGCACGCCGACCCGGGCTGCGTCCAGCAGTCGCAGTGTCAAGCGAGATAAAACTAATCCGGCTCTGACAGTCTCCCACCCACCCCGCCCGCCCCAGCACTTCTTGTGCCCTAGTTCCCCCGCGGGAGAGTATAGGAAGCGGGGCGAGGCAGCGGAGCGCAGCCCAGCTTCGTGATCCAGAGGGAGCCAGGCACTGCACAAGGCGTTGCACAATCCTTTTAAACAAGCCCATCTCCAAAAGCATAGAACCGGGGCTTCGCACAGGCAGAGGGCGGCAGCGGCTGCCGGGCTCAGGCCACCGGCCGCCCTCCGGGATCTGTGCCCAGCGCCCCGTCGGTCCAGGGCCAGTCCTTTGAGCCTCTAAATCTGTGCTAATTGAAGGAATAGATGCGAAAGTTAGAACGAAGGTCGCGGGGAGGCCGAAGAGAGTCCTGAAGTGGCTTGCGGGGTGTGAGGGACGTTGCGAGCCTGAAAATAACGGGGAAGAGAGGGGGAAGGGAGAGGGAAAGACGGACACGACGGAATGAAATACTTCCTACCGGCGATCGCAGGGCTCAGTGAGAGCATCCCTCCCCGTGGAGGAGCTCTTTCTGAACTACGATTTTAAGTCCATTGGTTTGGTATGCCTCGTCTTGGGTTTATTCCATAATTTTCACTTCCACGAGAAATCGCTAGCACCTTCGCAAAAGTAACTCTCAAATCCTGGTGTAGGAGGGAGAGGGCACTCAGACACCCCTACGTTGCTAACACTGAGACTGTTAACGATATTTGCAGCTCAGGGGGGAAAGAGCCAACAGTCTTGACCTTAGGTAATTGAAATTTGATGGTTAAACTAATTATGCTCTTATTCTAAGGGGAAAAAATACTTATTGAAGTACTGGAGATTGTGTCAGCTAGTCTGGCACATATGGAGTTAGAAGCGAACTTTTCGGATTTTTTTTTCTTCTTTTCAGGAAAGCATATGAACACATAGAAATATTTACTGCACCCTTAGAGAATATAATTGCTGAGTGGGTAATCTCATCTGCTGGTATGGGAAAATACTTCTAATATATCAAGCGCAAATATGATACAGTTTAGATCTTGCCCTCCTA
The DNA here is from genome assembly GCF_003945725.1 of Corapipo altera. Lineage (NCBI taxonomy): Eukaryota > Metazoa > Chordata > Aves > Passeriformes > Pipridae > Corapipo > Corapipo altera. The sequence goes on from NW_020884880.1 coordinate 12,430,536, forward strand.
AAGATACTACATTAACAGTCACCCTGGTTTAAATTCAGATTATTGTCTTTTGCAGTTTTATAGATAATGGATCCCTGCAATAAAATTCTATTTGAATATATATTCCACCTAACAAGACACACATCGTATCGATTTATATTTTATTCACAGACACACAGGCGCGCACATTGCATGCGGCTTGTAATATGTTAGAACATTTCCAGCACTTGGGTATACTGGGGTACTTATCTAAACAATCACTCATTTCCTCCTACTATCGAATGTCTAATTTGTAAAGAGAGTTAAAACACATTTACTTACTCGTTTTCAACAGCACATCTATGGAATTCTTTAACTGGGGTAATAGATAAGTTTCTCTATTTACTCTGCGTGGAGAGGAAATGCGGTTACACACACGCGGTTACACACAGAGACAGCAGCAACTGTTCAACAACACATATTTGACAGAAAAGGGGAGATCGTTTTATTTATATTAAAACGACAAGAATAACAGAACAACAGCAACCCATGTTCTGGAAGAATAAAGCTCCCATCTGCATGGCTATAAAAAGTAAAAGATTGCCAAAAGCCACCACGACCAGCGAACAATTCCCGGCGTAAAGAGATACATGCACACATACAGACGCATACGCAAAAATACCTGCCGGGCAGCACCAGATGAATTACACTGGGGTATCGTAAATATTATCCTCGGCATAACTCCTGAGGCACTATGGCCGGAGCACTACAGCGGGCTGCCGTGTTCCCACGCCATGGTAAAGCAAAACGAAAAATGTTGTCTCGGTTTATAAGCTCAGCGCTATATCGGGAGAGTTGACCGGCCTCTGCTTCGTATTATTTACTGTGATTAGATCTCAAAGTTTCACTGCACCTCTTTCTACAGCGGGTCTCTGGCGCTCGGCTACAGTTTTGTATACGAGTGTAAATCTGCAAGGTGACCTGAGCTGCTCAGCTCAAGTCTGTTTTTTCGTGTGGCTCTATTAGTCTGCGAAGATGTGCTGAGGCAGGACCTCCAAAAGGCCTGTTCCATGTCTTTGTGGTTTTGTTATCATAAACAAGAACCCAGCCAAGACCACCAAGTGTTATCTTGCACACGGCCATTTCGACATTTTACTGCAAGATTTATGGCTGTAATAAACAATCTCAGAAACCCTTTTTTTTCCCCGGTACTTCCTTTTAACAAACTTGTACCGTCACCCTAAGCTCTCAAAAAAAAGAAAAGAATAGGATAAAATAGGCCAGCTCCCTTATTTTCCCAGAAGGACTAAAGGCTCGATTTCACTGAAGAAGGAGACTTTAATCGATTAATAAAGAAGCGAGAGTTTCCTGGTCGAGTCTGGCCGAGGACGAGAAGGAATTAATTCTGGACGCATCGGAATTGAGTTGAGAGGGAGAGAGTAAATTTTCATGCACCAAGAAGAGGCAACCTCATACATACCCAAAGAGGGGGAAAAGGGGATCCCTCTTTTTCTGGTGAAACAGACAAGCATTCCTGCTACCCTCCACATATGCGGATAAACCGTAATTTCCACGAAAGATAAAATAATAATAATAACAGCAATAATAGCAATAGTGGTAGTAATAATAGTAATAATAATAATAGTAATAATAATTCAAGTCAACCTCTCGTCGTGCCCGGCCATCCTCCACCGAGAACAGTAGGAGGAGGAAGAATCACACTAGCAGCCTGGCTTGACTTTGATTTGAACCATTTTGAATATATTTAGCCCCAGCTTTCCCCTCTTGAATACGAGGCTGTCCCAAGTTTCAAAGTGACCGAAAAGTGACACCGTGTGCATTTTGTTTCTTATTAATCTTACACATTGACAGTCTTTGTTAAATAACAAGGCGTGCCCTTCACCAGGCGACATTTTCATATTTGTTAGACGCGGTGACCTGAAGTTCACCTCGGCCTTGGACTTAGTTTTTCTAAAAGGTCTATAACAGTGTCTTTTAGATAGCAGGGTGCTTTGCCCAGGTCACTACTTCTAAGGAAAAATAAGAAAAAAATCGCGGGAAAATGTAAACGTTATGGAATCTATCGACTGTATTCCTTTCTTTGTTCCTGGGAATGATACAGTCTCGAGGCTGCCCTGCCTTCGCGGACGGGAGCGCTCCTTCCCTGTGGGCTCTTCCAGGTCAATGTTGGGAGTTTTGCCCCAAGTTCAGCATTTGGTAAAAGCCGTGGCTTCTCTGGCACGCAGGCTCCTCTTAACAACGGGATGGTTGGCGGGATTTGCTCATTCTGTCCTGGCGCGCTTAAATAAACACATGTAAAATGTGATTTGTGCACGGATTTTTAAACGAATGGTCTTTTGAGCAGACCTTCCACGCCAGAGAGCAGTGTGCTAAATGCAGAGAGTGAAAGGACAGAAAGAGTTCGCCTCAAAATATTAACTGTTCTGTTCTAGCCTGTTACCTTTTTTTTTTTTTTAATTGGGGGGGTGGAGGTGGGGAACAATTTAAACAATAATTCAAAAGAGTCGATATTTATGGAAGTCGCTGTTTCAACTTCTTCGAAATTATTATCATTGATATTTTTATTCTAAACCAGATTTAAAATATGGAATCCGGGAGGCTAATTATTTTAGTGAGGAAGTAAATGGATTTCTGTCACCTACTCTTGAGTAAGCCGGTTATAGTAACAGCTTTCATTCTGGGTATATCAAAGACGCATTGTTATTCTTGGAAACAATTCGCCTGCTATTCTCTAACAAAATAGATATTTGGCTACGGTTTTTAGCTTGTTATCAGGCTTCGCTCTTACACCAAATAAATAGCCCCAATGTGAAAGGTTATATACTATCTCCAGCGCGGGCAGGCTCCCCAAACGTGCAGTGCCAAGGCTCTCTACAAGTGAGCAGCAGGAACAACTTCTGAGCAGCGTCTCCACGCCGATCAAATACTTGCATTACATACTTTCCAGGCTTCAGCAGGTACTTCAGGCAAAATCTCCAATAAACACTTTGGTTAATCTGATATCTAGCCTCTCGCGTACTTGTTCCCAAGAAATAACGTTCGCCTGTCACGATCCAGCTGTGTCTCTGGCAAATAATTCACGAGTACCAGTTACAGAGAGGCCGGTGTAGGCTCCTGCCTTGGGGGTGGGAAGGCAGCAATGCGTGGTTGGGAGTGAGGTGCGCTCTTTCTCGGACTTCCTCGTCGCGCTGTCCCCTCCTCCACACCTTACATATCTGATTATGCATATTTGGGAATATCTTTTCCCTCTTCCATCCACCCCTCAGCCTCAAAATTTCAAGCTGAGTCCTGTCTTCAGATATTTCCTCCAAAATGAAGTTGCCTAAGCAATATTGGCCAGTTCTCCCTGCAGACACGTCTGACCAAGGAGCAAAGCTTTTACAGAGAGATGGCATTGGGAACAAAAAATTCCAGCAGTGTGGGAATAAATCTCTGTGCTAAGAAATTCCACTAAACTTTTTCTTGAAGGAGTGGAGAGGGGGGGGGGGGGGGAGGGATAATTAAGAACACTTCCTACTCCCCATTTCGCTGGGAATTGCCGCCTCGGGTAATTCCAGAAGGCTGTGAGCACCCTCCAAATCTCGGAGCGGCGCAAGGCGCCAGCTTCTCCGTAATATTTCCCACTGGTATCATAACAGAGCTCCACCGCTCCGCTTTTTAACCCTTCGGTCCAAACATATAACCTGTATTATCTACAGCATGTCCTGCTTAAGCACAGTTTAGCCATCGCTACAGAAATGAGAGCAAAAACAAAGACGCGACTAGGATCGATATACGCGTTAATAGCTTCGCTCCTATCTTATCTTCCTGCCATTTTGCAAAGTGAGAAGGCTTAACGTTAAACCTCTTAAATCAGGTTATTATATAATAAACAAAGGTGAAGCATTTTGCTACCTGAGTCTTGGAAGAAGCAGCGTCAGTGGCTGCTGTGGGGGTAACACGCGTATTTACCTGCCACGACTGAACCCGAGATATTCAGACACAAATGCGGCCGATAATTCAAGATGAAATACAACGTGTATTACTCTTGAAAAGAGGAATTTTCTATCCTTTCCTCGGTAATTGAGGTCATTCAGCCAGTAGGGTTCACCTGGAGTCCATACTGTGATACACACGTAACTCAAAGCTATTTTATCTTTTGTGCTGATAGTCAAGATCTCGGCTATAACATTGACATCAAACTCTGTCTGGGCGAATGACTAAGAGTGGTGCAAAACGTAAACTTTTGACCCTCAACTTTTTGACCTGCAGTTGTAACGCCCTTAACCACAAAGATATACAAAAGCTATGCAGCTTCTTCTAGGAGTAAGAGAGTCGCACTGTTTGTTTCAATACTTCTGCTGTTTCCCCCAGCTTTCTAAGGGGGCTTTAATTTTTCTTCTTGCTTTTGAGAAATCGGATACTTTTGCGTTTTTAATTTTTTTTTTCCTTAATCTCGCGGTTTTGCAAAGTGCTTTTAGATCAGTTTGCACAGCCTTTCCGCAGCGTTGGAGGGAAGCCTGTTACTCAAAGGCGCTATATGGTTACAGTTGCAGGTGAAATGCTGGGTAAGTTCTGGGCGTGAGGTTGGAAGGAATGTAGCGACGAGCGTTGGGGGGAAAGCTGCAGCTCTCTGCTGAAGGGTCTTAGTCATTTCTCCTTGATTTAAACATAAAGAAACAACTCTAATTGTTTGCGAAGCCTTGTCTAGGCAAACGAGTTGACTGTGAACTTGGTCTAAAGCGAGCTCTGCTGGTGATTCCTAGGGTGTGCAGATTTATCTTTTCTGCATTTACTTAACCTGGCAGTGAACTGCACGGGCTGCCATTTATTATCCAGAGACAGACTTCACCTCAAGCAAGGACTGTTCCACAAAATTGCAATAATTACCCAATAACCTTCATCGCAAATATTATTATTGAAAAGACATTTTTTGGGGGGAGGGGATATAGGAGAGGTTCTTTTTGCATGCTATAAAGCAAAATTCATGCAAATTTTACACGCTCTCTGTGTCAGATTTGATAGCGTTTGTGCGTGTAGCTACAGGAACATGTGACTGGGGTGGTCCATGAGTATCTGCCTTCCAGAGAGACATTAGTGAGGATGCTTTAATTTGAAGGGGATAATATTTTCAAAGATGATCAGACGTCTGTGGGAGCCGTGGTTTTGTGCTCTGGCTAGCAACTCTAGTCTCAAATCGGGAAGATCTTCAGGGCAGGAAAGAGAAAGAACTAAGAAAGCCAAGTGATAACTTGGCCAGGAGATTTACTTATGTCCGCGTCTCATGCCTTAAGTCTGCATATGCGGGGTGGGAAAAAACATTGCTCTAGGATCCAGGGTTTGAAATCGAAACCTCCTGATCCGCCCCTCATGATCTGTTCCATTCAATTTCCCATGAAGCAGTTTGCAAACCCCTCTGTTGTCACCCTTCCACAGATACACACTTATTAAATGTAAGGAAATGGCAGAATAATAATTTCCCTGTAATGTTCTACAATTAGGGTGTTTGCACGGTTTAGACAAGACTGCAGAGCTGTAATTTACGGATGACTTTCCATTGGATTGTTATACTTCTGGTTTAGAGAAAGTTATGTCTTGCAAAGTCACCAGTTACGCACATTAAGAGAGCTGCCTAATCTTTAATTGGCCTTACGCTTAGACATGAGACACTACATGCAAGTATTTCTTTCAAAGGATTAGGCAAGCTGTATTTCAAATCACAGAATGCAACTTGCCATGCCTAAGGTAGAACAAATTCCCACGCATTAATCCTCCAAATACAGCAGAAAAATAACGTGTGCAGTTAAGACCTCTCTCCTGATTCCCAGCGATAATTCCCCATGACATTTTCTCTCGGAAAACAATTCGGACCTGGGACTATTTTCATAGAGTTCGGCAGTCTGAGCTCGTTTGAATTTCAAATTTCAAAGCGGACTAGGAAATCTTTATGCATTTCTGGATTGAATGGTTTCAACTGTGCTTCTTAGGACAGGGCAGGGCCAGAAATACGGTGAAGTTGTCATTTCTATCTAACTTTCTTTTGTTGTTAGTGTTTCTTGCAGTATGGGCGGGTTTGTATGCTTCTGGGCTTGGGGATATTTTTCTTCTCCATAGTTCTTGAATCTCTGTACATTGCTTTCAGTGGAATAGGCTCCAGAAGCCACACCAGAAATGTAGAAAATACATAGTAGCAAATATTTTCACTCTAAACAATTAAAAGGTACAGTCCACGATGGAATCCAGGATCCTAAAATATTAGTTGAACGGATGTGCGTGTGTGTTTGTATATTCACCAGCTAATTCAAATAATGCAGTGTTGTTGAATACTGAATAATCGTGAGCTGTTTGTGTCTACTATCATTCCCATCTACAAACAAATAATTTTCCTTGCAAAAGGACCCACAAATAAATGAAGCCCAAACTTTTAAAGATTTTTCATGCCTTGCCTCAAACTATAAAATTTTATGACATATAGTATAATATAATGCACACCTATCATATATAACTTTCTGGTATTCCTATTGATGAAAATGTGACAGCTAGTGTACTATAAAATCTCCAGCTGTTTATAACGGAAATGATTTTCAAATGTGCATTTGGATATGTTCTTTTACAGCCTTTCCCATTTTTTTAATATAAAATATATGCAGATGTGTTTGTTTAGTGTTCATAGGAAGGATAGACAGACACAAAGGCTTCAGACTCCATTTATCTTACACAAGGGGTGACTTTAAATCTTAAATATTTGTAAAACTGAGATCTTTGAGATGAACCTACCTTATATACTACCATTTCTTTGAAGTTAAAGACAAATTAAAAATAGGAATCAGACAGTAATGTGCAGACCTTGCAGAGGTACACAACAACCTTACCCTCCTGTGCCCCTGTGCTTTCTCTCATTTTTGCTTGCAGTAGCAAAACCAGCCTAAACCACAATATTCAAGCGGAATAGCACTAGCAAAATAAAACAAAGCCCATCTCTCACATCAAACCACGCTGTTCTTTTGCAAACTGAACTTTATGACACATAAAGAAAAACAACGCAATGTGCTAAATCAATGTTACTCCAAACACTGGAGTAACTGAGCAGAGAAAGAGATACCCACAGTTGGTTTAAAGACATATATCTAGATAGATAGATAGATAGATAGATAGATAGATAGATACACACAGAGAGAGAGAGAGAGAGATTGCAGGCAATTCTCAAATCTCTTCCCTAGCCCCCAACTAGTCAGTTTGCACCCCCCGGAGATCACTCGCCAAAGTAACAGCTCTGAGGATAAGGATCAGGCCTTAATGTTACCCAGAGAAAGACAGAGTTCCTTTCACCCTTTCATTCAAGTCCTGGAAATTCAAAGACTAAAGTTAAATCCGGCCATAAAGTTTATTGCTGAGTAATCACACTCTAGTGAGAACAGTCCACTTAAATAAAAAGAATGTTGAAGTAAACATGCAGCTGGGGCCTACCCCACAATGGCAGCCAGCAATATAAGGCAAAAAGAGAGAGAGCAGAGCTAGGGGGATATTTACAGTCTTCAATAAACCAAGCCCGTATTTCATAATTTGCAGCACTCTAATGACCTGTAGCCTCTTGTATTAATGCTACAAGTTACAGTCAATTGGTTTGCTTTAAAAAAAAGTTCACAGGGACATGTATATATATACACACGTACACACCCTTTGTATATGTAACTACACCAATATTAGACACATATATGCATTTGCACGGCTTTACACAGACATATAGACCGATGGGTACATGCAAGCACACATGCATGTAATTTAAATATATTTATACAATTGTATATAGGGTCAGGAAAAAGTTACAGCAATGTTATAAATGCACGTCCATAAAACACAGTACACACTCATAGATGGACATAGACATGTAGTTAAAGCTTTCTGGACAACCCAATGCAGAAAATATGTATCTAAGCACTCCAGTACACTCTGTGCCATTTTAATACTATCTCTGATGTGCAACATATTTCACCAATCCAAGGATTATTACCATATCATCACGCCTCCAACTCTATCATGCCTGCATAAGATACAGCCCAGATAATATCAAGCCCAATCTATTTTGTTTCCCCCTTTTTTTAATCGCCTTCTGTAACTACTCTTTGCTAAACAAAACCTCTCCAAACTTGGAGAGTCTATCGGAGCAAAGGAAGTAATTATCTTCTGTGGTAGTCAAAGTGATTAAAGCTAGGCCCCAAAATCCATCTCTGCCAAAGTCGCTTATTGTGGTTTACTTTGATTTGATCGTTAAAATAGAGAGCTAGCTGCTGCGAGTGAAGGGATGGGGGGGGGGGGAATTTGCAGGCAACCTGGATCATTAGTGGTTGATCCTGCCTCTCTGGCTCGGTGGGACCATCCTGAAAAGCTCCAGGCAGAAAGGAAGGGAAAGAGAAAGAGAAAGAAAGAGGCGAGAGGCAGCGAGAGCAAGCGGGAGCCTCGGCTTCCCCACTGTACAAATAAACTTTAAGGAACTTGTGCACAAAACTTACCTTTGACTTGCAAGGAGCCATTTTTCATATAGTACTGAGAACTTGTGGTTTGGATACTTCTGTCCCTAAACCTGACAATTTGAATGGCCAGGAGGCACACGTAGCCTGCAAAAGAGTCAAATGAAGTCCAGCGTCAGTGAGATTATATGTTATGTGGTATATAATGTTGGATGTCAACTCCCCAAAACCATAAAACTTACTTTAATGGCACCACGTGACTTTTTATAGCCAGTGAGCCTATCTGTCTGTGCTATGGATGATTTTACGATCTAATTCATAGACAAAACCCTATTCATTTGGCACCCAAATGTCATATAGCCGGAACTGGGGCTTATAAAGTTTACTGTTTTATAACTTTTAAGGGAAGGCATCAATGTAACCAGTCAGTAAATGTGCAAATCTTTAGTTGCTCTTAGAAGCTCAGAAGAGTTAACCATTCAAGCTCTGATGGGGTAAGTAACATTACGTTTATAGCAAACTAATTGTAGCAAAGAAAATCAAAAATCTTTAAAGGGTGAAGAGTGGGAATGTGGCTAGAGAGGGTTACTGATAGACGCAGAGGGCTCAGACGTGGCTGTCCTGCAAATATACTTAATGAAACCACAGGAGAAATTCTAGAGAGATGCAAACACGCCTTGGCATTAGCAGTGTTTTAACAAAGCACATGTTTTTTGGTTTGGTTTTTTTTTTTTTTTAAACCATCAGCAAACAGCTAACAGTTGATTCACTCACAAAGAGTGTTGATTGTGGTCCTGCGATGCAGCTTTCCACCTAGGGAGAAACCAGTAAGGAAGAACTTACGGTCAAACTTTCAATTAAAAATACTGGTAGCGGACAATTGCAGCATCCACCATCTGCAATGTGCAGTAGGAGCCAGGTAAAATATTATTACAAACTCTGCACGGGCTATTTTTTTTTTCAGAGGCAAATCTGGAAGCACAACTTCTCGCTTTGCACAAACCAGATCACGAAAACTTTACAATAGAAAGTTTATTTTTTTGTTGATTTCCAGTCAGTTTTTTTTAAAAACAAATAATAATAATAATAATAAAAAAAAAGCTGATCACAGTTTGCTCAAACAGCCAGACTTTGACTATAATTGTAACTTTGTTCACAAAAAACATACATCACAGAAGCTGCGCTTAATAAGAGCCACTTCTAAGAGTTCGTGCAAAGAGTCATATACAAAGGCACAGCAAGGACATACTGCTTGGAATCACAGTTTTCGTCACAGATTCACTATTCACTACACGCAGGACAAATTCAGTTGATTTCATCATTTCACCTCTACAACAGCATTAATTACACAGGAATTATATAGGTAGTTTGAATAAAAATATTTTTAACAGCTTGGAGCTATACAGACATTAACACTTGACCACACATGCACAGTTAAGCAGGTTGAGTGCAACACATAACATTTGTACTAAACCGGGGGAGGGTTTCTTTCTCTCTCTCCTTTTTTTTTTTTTTTTTAACTTCTCTTTTTTTTCCTTTTTGTTCTTTTTTGTTCAGTTTTGTTTTGTTTTAACAGTTACTTCAAGTAACACAGCTCGCTTCATATAAATAAGTTAAAACATCTATTATTTTTTTCAAGACAAAGCCATTCAAGACAAAGAAATGTACGATAAAAGCAGATCTACTTATACACGCGAGAGAATGGTAATAAACAGGCTCATGATTAAAAGATGAATAAGGGCGACAAGAACAGGGTTTCTTCACAGAAGTAACACAAGGAAGTTTTAGAAAGTCAACTTAGTACTGACATGAGACGACGCAGGGTCAGCTAATACTGCTCAGTACTTTTAATTGATCAAACGCTTAGGGACGGAATGCCCCTCCTGCAGCTGCCATGCTCATACTTTTCAGCTTATTATCCTTTTTCCATTTCATTCTCCTGTTTTGGAACCAGATCTTTATTTGTCTCTCTGAGAGGCAAAGAGCATGTGCTATTTCAATCCTTCTTCTGCGGGTCAGGTATCTATTGAAGTGAAATTCCTTTTCGAGCTCCAAGGTCTGATAGCGGGTGTAAGCAGTCCGAGCTCTTTTCCCTTCTGGTCCCCCTATGTTGTCTGGAAGAGAAAAGTACATGATTTAGATTCTCAGCAGCCACTCGGAGCCTTCGTGTCTCATTGCAGCTACCAGCGACCAGGACCGTTATTCTCAGTCCTGCTTGGTTTTGTTTCTGCTTTGGATAAACGCTCAACAAGTTTCCCCCTCCAGCTCCTCTAAGGAAAGGCTTGGGGGAGGGGGATTTGGTAGTCTCGGTAAGTTTTCGCTTGGATTTGTGGTTCGATTTTTTAAAATTGAATTTTTTCCTTCCCCCTCCCCCCCCGAAGGTTAATTTCCCTCACGCCTCCCCCAGATAAGCTGCTTTGGAAGATGTCTCTGCTGCTAGCTGGGTTTTCAGAGCTGGGAGAGCAAAGCTTTCAGCCCTTTCCCACGGCTGAGCTGGGGAAGGCTCTGGGAGGCAAAGAACTCCCGACCGCTCTCCCAGCAGCGAGGGCAGGGCAGGTACCCGGGGCTGAAAGTT